>NC_030438.2:9350000-9502500 GCF_001660625.3 Ictalurus punctatus | reverse complement strand
CACAGCTTTATTTATAATTAATGCGCTCGTTCTAATACGTTATCGTTCCGTAATGGCTCATTCTCATGGATGTGTAGTTGAACACGTACTTGAAATAAAGTGATGTTTAATTAACGTGTATGGAAGGAGTCTCCAGTGTCAGTGCTGTGTAACAGTCAGAGGCAAAGCTGTAACTTGAAGTTTTCCCACATCTTCAGGACAGAGGAGTTTACACTTCTTTAACAAGCTGCAATTTTATTTTTTTTTGTCTTATTAACTTTAAAAGACAGAGAATAAAGAGAAAGAATAAAGAGAGAGAATAAAGAGGGAATAAAGAGAGAGAATAAAGAGAGGGATGGGGAAGGAACGAGTGTTTATAGCTGCTGTAACGTAAATGAGAACTGGAACTGACTCATTTCACGGACATTCCACAACAATAACTTTAACTATAAACTGATAAAAAAATACAATGTGTCATTGAAAATGTTATTGTTGTCAAATTGTCAAACTTTACTTTGTTTTGGTTTATTCTTTATGTAACTTATGAGACATTATAAAGCAAAGTAATAATGGAGTTATAACTAGATGAGAGTGAACAATTTTAAGACATTGGACTTCTGATCAGAAGTTTATGAGTTCAAATCCCAGTCGCTGGACCCTTAATCCTCATCTTCTCAGTTGTATAAATAAGATAAATGGATAAGGCTATAAATGTAAATGTAAATACTAACACAAACACATTCCACAGACTTACATTTGTTTTATATTGTTGTACATACTGTAGAACCTCTAATGGTTCCTCTCTAGGGACAAACTGAACAACTGAAGAGTGAATAAACATGGCATTACTGTTGTGTTTATGTGGTGGTGTTTATGTGTAAATAAACAACATGATTATGATTAATACGAGGAGGAGGAGGAGGAGGAGGAGGAATATAACTGAACTCCGCACAGACAGAGCTGTTATTACTGTGTTATAACAACTGCGCAATCATGACTTTCATTCATTCCATTATATCACTCTGTTCACTCACACTGTTGTGTGTTTCATCCGTTTCCTAGCAACAACATCTCCGTCTAACGCTTTGTTTAGTCCTCAGTGGGTATTTTAGAGCGGTCAACTTTCCAAAAATACAGAGAGACAGAGAGAAAAAGAGCGAGAGAGAGAGACAGAGAGAGACAGAAAGAGATAGAGACAGAGAGACAGAGAGAGAAAGAGAGAGAGACAGACAGAGAGAGAGAGAAAGAGAGTGAGACAGAGACACAGCGAGAGACAGAGAGAGACAGGGAGGGAGGGAGGGAGGGAGGACAGACAGACAGGGAAAGTGTGTGTGTGTGTGTGTGTGTGTGTGTGTGTGTGTGTGTGTGTGTGTGTGTGTGTGTGTGTGTGAGAAACAGAGGGAACATAGTGTGATGGTCAGTTGCATTTTTCCTGCATGTGGTTTGGACTTTTTCTCTGTTTCCATTCCCCGCTGTTCGAGTTCTGTCATTCTGCAATTCGTAGACGAGGAAGTTCTAATCATGACAAATAAAAGCACTAAAGAACTCTGAGATACAGAGAGGGAGAACTGAAGGGTTCTAGATAAACACTTTTTAAAAGTGTACACTAACACAAACACATTCTAACGCATTTTCAACAAATACAGACTTGCACTTTACAGAAAAGGGTTATTTAAAGGGTTCTTTAAAGGGTTCTTTGGATAGTTTAAACACTGTATTTTATTAAATGTATGTTCTCAGGATTAAAAGATCATTGATCAACATTGTCAGTCTGTGATGAAACAGAGTCAGCTTGTATATACAGACAAATCTGCACGAGACTGTTCTACCCGTTTAGAAGAAAAAATAACCCAAGGGTTCTTGAAGAGCTCTTTGGATATTTAACGGTTCCTCTCTAAATACTTGAAATCCTTTCTCAGAGATCACTTCAGCTATTAAGGACTGCCCCAGAGGTACAACTAACGAACACTTAACAGATTGAACCTTTTTAAGAGGGTTTGCTAAAAAAAATAAAATAAAAAAAAACGAAAAAAAAAGTAAAGCATTAAACTCTTATGGGTCAAAGGGTTCTTCAGTTGGAGTTTTGGATAGTTCCGGGTTCTATCTATACAGAATTAAACTCTTAGAATCTTAGAACTTTCTCTGATGGTTCTTTTTTTAATCGTCAATGAAATGATTTTTATTGTAATAGTTTTTTTTTTTTAACAGTGACTTCCCGGACAAAACCCACATCTCACTCCTGATGTTCACATTTCTCTGCTCGTGGCTGTGAAACCTGTACAATGTCCTGTAGTACCGGTGTGGAGTTTCCTCACACACCTCTTTAACTCACTCTGCAGAGACGAGTCCCGACTGAAGCATTTATTAGACATGCGGCATAGAAATGCAAAGCCTGATGCAAATGGCTGCTATTTGCACTATGCTAACAGTGAGATAGGACGAGGAGAAGCAGACAATAGAGAATGCAAATGGTCTGAGTTCAGCAGGCTGATACACACAGAGAGACAGACAGAGACAAAGAGAGAGAGAGAGAGAGAGAGAGAGAGAGAGAGAGAGAGAGAGAGAGAGAGAGAGAGAGAGGACAGACAAAAGACATGCAGATACACAATTCTCGTGCATGAAGGAGGAAATCAGATCTCTGTTTCCTCTCACATCATCATCTGCACAAAACCTTCTGAACAGTTTTAAAATCTTAAGAGCTCCAGTCCAGGGTGAGTCACGTGAGGCCATCAAACCACATCAAAATAGTCAAATTATCACTGGAAAAGTAGGCCAGCCTACAGGAAGTACATTTATAAACATGTTATAAACCACCACCCAGTCTTTAGCGACTAGTTTAATTTACACTTCCTATAATGAAGTACCAGCACACTAAAGTCTGTGAGTTAATAAATATAAATATAAATTGATATATTCTTTCTAAATGCACATTAAAGTGCTGCTGAAATTAAAATCAATGTCTGTGGAGTTTGTTTGTTTTTTATACGTGTATCTGTTATAGACACCAATATGTTAGTGTAACTACAAAAAGGATCGTTTTGGGGATTTTTTTTTGGTAGAAACTAAATTTTTTGATGACTCATTCTGTACTAGTGTTCTAGTCCAGTTAAATGCTGTCTAGACTGAATATGCTCCGCCCCCCCCGGGGGGGGGGGGGGGGGGGTCCAGTTCTACAGTAGCAGCTTGTAAGCAGTAAACATGGTTGATAGTGTGCAACTTCACACACACTATTCCCTTTTAAAAACTGAAAATAAATGTTTGGAGTTTACTCATTTGGAAGTGGGCGGAGTTTGGCTGATTTTTCAGAGGAGTGTTTTACCAAAATGTCCTCAGACTCTTTACATCATCGTCTCCATCAGTCTGTAATATCGTATTATCTCCTACTCTGATGCGTCAGATGTCTCCCTATGGCTCTCCGTCACCATCGGCAACACTGACGCTCGACCTAGACTCAGACATGTACGCCATAACTCCAAACACACACACACACACACACACACACACACAAAGTGTTATTATAGATTTAACCAACTAACATGTCTGTGTTGACGGGTCTGAGCTGATATTTGATTTACTGTGGATGGTGTGAGCAGCCATGTTGACACAAACTCCAGGAGGAGGAGAACTTTCTGACTTTATAAATAGGAATTACAATTCGGTTGATGTTTTCTTCGGTTACGAGCAGATACAGATACAGATAGAGATTACTGGTTAGTTACCAGCCCTGATTTTTAACTGTGTTATGAAAAATTTAAATGGGCGTTAATGCAGAGAGCAAAGACACACCATCTCCAAACTGCTATTTATTTAATTTATTCAATTAATTAATTTACTTATTTTACTTCTCCAGGTGTGTAAAGGATTCCTGTCGTGCCCCCCCAACACACACACACAAACTGGTGGGGAATCTGTGTGTGAGGATTTTTGGAGGTACATCCGGGGATTTTTCGCATACTTCTCTTCTCAGACTCGGAGTGTTGGTTGACATGGCGACCGGTAAAGTGGAGCGCGAGGTGCCTACGCGTTTTGAAAAAAAGAAGAAAAAAAGAGAATAAAATCTATTTATTTTATTTTATTTTTTTATTTTAAAGCTTCGATTTCAGATCTAAACTGAGTGAGTAAATAAATATTATTAAAATATTATGAAGCAGTGAGGAGCTGAGGAAGAAAAGCGAACGAAGCCTGAGCCAAAAAAAAAGAAAAGAAAGAAAGAAAATCCAGCCTGCTGTCTAGTCTCGCGTCGGGTGGAAGCGCGCGCTGTCGTCGCCGGTGACGTTTGCAGTCGGGTTGTGGGGAGTGACGTCACCGGTCTATCACCATGAAGCTCGAGGCAGGGTAATTAGAGAGAGAGAGACAGACAGCGTCGCGCGCAGTAAACACCCTGAGACCGATTATATTTTACACGATTAAATCCGTTTAATCAGCGATTATTTTTCACACACGGATGAAGAACAGTGGTTTAGACTGAACTCAGACCGGATCCGGGTTTAAAGCTTCGTTTAAACAAAGGTAAGACACTATTAAAGATCTCGAGCCTGCCCCCCCCCCCCCACACACACACACACGTTAATTATAATCGCTGTAATGTAAACGTTATTCGACAACACGGTGTACCGGTTTTATCCGTTCTGTGCATTTAATGTGCCATTTTTACGGTGAATGTGGAACGTCAGTGGTAGAGAATAGACACCGTTTCAAAGATATACAGGCTGTTTGTTTGTTTTTTAGTCCTTAAATGTGGTATAAAGGGGTGGAAATAGTTTTGTTGGAGAATTTACAGCTAATGGAGTCGCTAATGGAGCCATTACGCTATCTGCCCTCAGCAACTCATGTTTTAATCGCTGCAGTGACGAGGAGAAGGGAAAAAAACGAGCCTTCATTCATAGACAAAACACTAATCGATGGCTTTATTTGTATTATCGAACCAGGAAGGGTTTTTTTTCCCCTCACAAATGATTGTAGTCGACGGTGTTTTCCTGATTTGTTGTGAAATGCAGAAACGGGGGGGGGAGTCCCGCAGCGCGCGCGCCTCACTGCTGAATGTCATTACCAGAGAACAGAACAGCGCGCGCTGGGAGGGGGAGAAGGGGGAGGGAGGGAGGGGAGGGGGGTTGGGATCGGATAGGAAGGGAAGAAGGGGGGGGGGGGGGGGGGGGGGGGGGGGGTCATTCGCGGGAAGGGGGAGGGGGGAGGGGGCGCGAGCGAGCGAGCTGCTTTACTGACTGTGAGTGAGGGAGTGAGTAAGCTCCACTCGGCGGAGGAGGACGGGGGTGGCCTGTCTGTCACTTCCAGCTACGTTTCTCTGTGTGACTCATTCGAAAAGGTTTGTAGACACGCTCAAGGTAACAGACACGTGCAAAATGTCGAAAGAAGACACGTTGACCTTTATGGTCCTAGATTATTGACATGAAACGGCGGCGTGTTTTCCGTGTTCACCCCCGTGTTCACCCCCGAAACGCTAATGGTGCGGCCTTTCTTAAAGTCTCTAAATCAGCTCTCTAAGGCGTTAAATCGACTTCCGTTCTGCTGCTGGGGCTTTAAACTACCATTTTATATCGTTTTATACGTGCTTCTAATACAAAGATATAATCCTTTACAATTCCCAATTATTCCACACACACACACACACACACACACACACACATATATATATATAATATATATATATATATATATATATATATATATATATATATATATATATATATATACACACACTACCAGTCAAAAGTTTAGACACGCTCATTCTTTATTTTTATTTTTTCTTCCACATTTTAGAAAAATAATATGACAGTCATTAAAACTCTGGAGTAACACAAATAGAACTATGGGAATTATGTTTTGATAAAAAATCCAAAATAATTTAGTATTTTAGCATCTTCAAAGTAGACACCCTTTTTGCCTAGAATTAAAGGATTAAAGGAGTTTCCACCTGTGCAGGACACTTTTCTATCAGCTGCTTTTTGTTCCAAGTCATCCGTTTAATATTTTTTTGTAAATAAAATGTTAGTTTTCTAATGAAAGAAATGAATATGTCGGCACGATTATATTTTTGTGTACAACACTGATTTCAAACATTTAATCGCACACCTTCAGATCAAAAGATTTTTAAGCTCATGGAAAACATTTCAGTCGGATGTCCACAAACTTTTGACCGGTAGTGTGTGTGTATGTATATATATATATATATATATATATACATACACACACACACACACACACAATGCATATTTAATATTCCTTATGTTTCATTATATGCCAACTTATTTACATAATTCATTTCATTGTAGGTTAATTTATTCTTATATATGTTTCTCTGACTATAGTATATTTCTGTAAATATTCCAGCACTGCACACTCACCAAGACAAATTCCCGGTGTGTGTAAAACACTGTACCGTGCCCTTTATACAGTACAGTACAGTTAGCCTCGGATTCATCTGCAGTGAGTCCGAGCTGATTCTGAATATTCAGAGAACAATGCAAATCATTTACAGGTCCAAGTTCTACAGGAATAGAATAAAGGACCCACGATGAAAGATTTCGGTCTGGTGGACGTGAAATTTAAGGGGGGGGGGGGGGGGGGGGGGTAGACACGCTTTAAAGATTCCATCACTTTCATTTTAGCATCAGTTCACCCAAACATCGCTCTTATCTAAATGACACGGAATGAAAATAAAGCTGCACTGCGCCGACTTGTTGTGTTTTGTTATTTCTGTTCCTGGAATCGTAACAAATCGTTAGAAAGGACAATAATAAGAGATTAAAAGATCGTTATCTTTTGTAGATCTTAAATCAGCAGTTTGAAATGTAAAGTTTTGCAGAGAATCATGTTATGTATCTTGTTGTTTGGCTGAATATATTTTTATATCCAAATGCAGCTGTGTGATCATGATGATAATGATGATGATGATAGCAGGCTTTTGTGCATCATACTTTCCCATAACAGCAGCCCCCCGTCCCCCCATGTGTTTTATTCCTTTTATTCCACGGCGTCAGTCAAAGCTGAAATTATAGTAAATTAATCAACACCTTCTGACCAATCAGAATTCAACGTTGCGGTGAAATATTCATGAATGTTTACGAGCAGCGAAGCCTTTCGACTCTGGAGTGAGACTAATTACACTTTATAATCCACCTCACTGTTATTACAGACATGCTGGTGGAGGGGGTAGTTGTAAAGTCTGAGGGCAAAAGGGCAATAGGTTTGCACTCCTCCCCCGAGGGTGTGGGAGGGGGTCTGTCTGGGCATGTGTCAGAGTAAAGGTCATAGGTTACGTGTTAGAGAAATTATACAGTTACTGCACTGATGACAATCTTAATCACAGCACAGTGATACAGGTATAGAAAACATCATGGATGGTATAGTGTTGTAGATAGTAAAATATTGGCACCCTGTCATTGTTACGTGCCATTTAAGAGTACCATGAGCAATAAAACACAGGTCCTAGAAGGTATATTCTAATTGGAGTAGATGATTTATTTATTTATTTTGTACATTCTATTATTCATTTATTTACAGTTTTCCAAGACATTGAGCAGAAGTCACCACAATGGTTCTATAACACCTGTAAGATAAAAACACCTCTGAGTAACTGTTGGTCCACCTGAAGTTACTGAAGATCAGTTGTAATCGCGATCACATTCCTGGCAAGATGGCCATGGTGCAGAACAACCGTCCTCACCCTGAGAAGGACCTGGCTCTGCTCAGAGTACCGGTGAAGAGGCTGATGCGAGAGAGGGAGATAGAAGCAACGCCCATAAAGAAGCGCGTGATGGCGGCGCTTAATTTGTCATGCAAAAAGGCTTCGGAGTCATCGTCAAGGACTCCTGTCATAAAAACCGAACATGTAGAGAAGGACTCAGAGTTTCTTAACTATCAACACGTCTCAAAGGGACAGGCTGGGCGAGACGGCGCTCTGGACCTGAGCCCGGCTTTGAGACACACTCTGGCCCAGTTTACTCTGAGCAGTCAGTGTTCTTTAGGAGGCCCTGCTGCCTTTTCTGGTCAGTACAGCCAGGAGAAGCTGGCTCCGTCTCTCAGCCAGGCCAGCGTGGCAGTCGGGCCTTTACTGGTGCCTCCTGACAGCTCCACAGAGCTGGTGTTGTGCACGCTGGAGGGCGAATCTATTTCCTGCTTCTCAGTGGGTGGTGAGCTGCGCCTGTGTTTGCCTCAAGTGCTCAACACGGTGCTGCGAGACTTCTCCCTGCAGCAGATCAACTCCGTGTGCGATCAGCTCTATGTCTACTGCTCGCGCTGCAACGCTTCCCAGCTGCACGTCCTCAAAGTGCTGGGCGTACTCCCGGCCGGCGCTCCGTCCTGCGGCCTCATCACTCTCACCGACGCCCAGCGGCTCTGCAACACCCTGCTCCACCCGGGAGACAACGTTCCCGCCGGCCCGCATAAAGACCACCGGCTTGCGGAAGAAGAGGAGCAAGAAGCCGAGGAAGCCGGAGGGTTCTGGGTGGAGCATCAGTGCCTGGGGAAGTGCCAGGGCCTGTTCCTTACTCGTCTCTACTCCACTCCGGGGGCTCCGTGCATCCGATGCTCGCAGTGTCGACAGCTTTTCTGTCCCGAACGCTTCGTGATGCACTCGCACCGGCAACCAGACAAGCGGACGTGTCACTGGGGCTTCGACTCCGCCAAGTGGGCGTGTTACCTCCAACTGGGGCGACGGCACCACGGCACGGCCGACGAGGGGAAACTGGAGCAGCTCCTGGAGGCTATGAAACTGAAGTTCACTGGGAGTCGTCTGGACATGAAGACGTCACATCTGGTAAGAGTCTCGATCTGTTTATTCAGGAAATGGCTCTGTATTCAGTAACGACAGTGAAACTAATTGGGGGAAAAATATAGTAGCAAGAGTCAGGAGCGTGAGTTTAAGAAATTAAATGGATCTTTTCTATCTGTGTGTTGTTATTAACAACAGTGTTTACTGAGGAAAACATTATTCTCCATAAGTTCACGGCTTATTATTCAGTAATTACAATGTGACTAATATTAAAGGTGTAGTTATGGCTCTGTCAAACCATTTACATTATTTACCATTATTTTCATCAGAGAATAACGTATAGAATTACACAAAGCTCAAAAAACAGACAGAATGTTTCCCAGATGTATTTACGTGACGTGTGAGGCTCGATATAAATCCATCATGAGTAATGATGGTGTTTTAGAGCAGATGCACGATGGAGACGTGTCGGAGAACAACATGTCCCTGCGGTACGCTGTAAATATTTGAACACTGAAGTAAACAGTGAAGTTAGTGAGTGAGTGTGAGGTGAGTTGTGGGCTCGAGCAGGCGTTTCCCCTCTCCGGAGGAAGCTGCAGGACGCTGATGGTTCGGTCAGGGTCGCCTGGCTTTCCTCACTGAGTCTGCACAAACAGCAGGAACCACGGCAACAGGGCAGAGAAACAGAGAGCGAGGAGTGGGAGGAGAGTGGGCGAGAGAGAGAGAGAGACAGAGAGAGAGAGAGAGAGGGTGGAAAAAAGAGACGGGAAAAAGAGGAAAGAGCTGGAGACACATACAAAGAGAGAGAGAGAGAGGCAGCGAGAGAGAGGAGGATGGTCACATGTGTCTCCAGCCTGCTGCTTTGCTTTCCCCCACCACGGCCCCTGCATTCAGCTTCACTTCCAGCCAATAGAAACACAGACCCCCGGCCCCGGCCTCCTTCACAGCCAATCAGCTTTCAGAGATCCCAGTCGATTCTAGACTCATTATATAACGCTTATCCGGAGACTAAACAACTGTCCGGCGACTGGAGTTCTGGGAAAAACAGCCTCGGCCCTTTTAAGAAACGACCACTGAAATGAAAGTCGATAGACTCTTTCAGAGACAAAAGACATAAAACACACACACACACACCACAGACATGACAGACATGTCAGACGTCTGAGAGACGAGTAAAGCGGATATTTCTTACAGCCTCAGAGTTAAATCTCAGCGTAATGAACGATAAAGACCAGACTGCTGACCTTTGGACTCAGCCTGTCGCCGCGGTGTAGAAGGACGGACCGAGCACTTATTTTCGTCTGAGATGTTATTAATGTTGTGAGAGATAAGCGACGCTATCAGCTCTGTTTGTCTGTTTCTCAGAGATAAAGCCGTCGCGACTGTAAGCAGGTTCTGTCCTATTACACGCAACAAGAAAGTAAATAATTTATATGTTGTTTAAAAAATGTCACATGAGGTGAGACTAGTCATAACCGTTCACCTTTATACACCTGGATTCTGATTGGCCAGAAGCTGTGGATTAATTCACAGTAGTACAGGTTTATATTTTGTTTCTATAGTAACGACTGATTTACAGGAAGCTGCACTGCAGACGCTCCATGTGAAGAGCATCTGAGGCGAAATATTCTGTAAGCGTACGTTTATTTATCTGGTTTATGGAAGGAGTCTCCAGTGTCAGAGCTTTGTAACAGTCATCACAGGACTTCTATACAACGAAGGCCTGTTTAAATAACTAGCAAACATCCATAACCAGCTGGAGAATAAATATTGGCACCCAGCAGTATGAGTTTTAAGAATGAAGCAGCACGAATATGTTCGTTAAGGCTTTCGTTAATGTTGGTGTTTTTAGACTTATTTATCATGGATGAAGTAAATATTTTTGGTTGTTAGATGTTTATTATTGGGTTCATGAGTTAATGATTTTACCGTCAGTGTAATAACGAGTAATAATGATGACGTGTCTGGAGTTTAAAGCGTCTCAACATTTTCGACGAGGTTAGATCAGATAACTGAATTAGAGACACGGATTTGTCATTAATGTCGGTGTGAGACGGGTTTTTGGGTTTCAGATTGGACCCGTGAGCAGGTCTGAGGTCGGTGATAATCCCTGGCTGTGTGTGTTTTGTGCTCGATGAATGACTGGACTGCTTGCGTCAGATGTTGTAAATTGTCTGGAGCCTTCATGTCGCTGAGGGCCACGTGATATATCCCACACACACACACGCACACACGTACACACACACGCACACACACGCACACACAGACACACACACAGAATCGGACCCGGGCAGGTTCATGCAGCGTCAACTGGAGCCCTCATGCATGACTTCATGTTAAACCTGTTACGGCTGTGGGATATAAAAAGTAAATGGTCCTGTTTGTCTGTGAAAGATAATAATCTGAGTATCTGTGAGATCAGACAGTCAGATAAAACCATCTTAAAAGGAAAACCTTAGCTGTTTTCATTCACAGGAATTTTTTGTTTTAGGATCCATCTGTGTGTGTGTGTATTTGTGTGTGTGTGGGAAAAAGAAATTAGTGGATGTTATCATTGTGTAAGACATGTCTAGACTGAGCCAGCGGGGCCTCCAGGAAGCCAGTCATCCACAGAGAAAGAGAGAGAACAAGAGATAGACAAGATAGAGACAGACAGAGGAAAAAAAGAAAGAACGAGAGGCAGACAGACAGACAGACAGAGACAAAAATAGACAGAGAAAAATTGAGATTGAGACAAGAGATAGGAAGACAGACAGAGGGAGAGATAAATATAGACAGGTATAGACAGAGATAGAGAGAAAGAGAGAAAGCCAGACATAGACAGTGAGCGAGAGAAAGCGTGAGAGACAGTGTCTATTTCTGTGTCTGTCTGTCTCTCTCAACCTCAGAGAGATCGAGAAAAAGAGAGAGTGAGACAGAGAAAGTGAAATGGAGACAAAGTGAGAGAGACAGCAGTGCCTTCTCAGTTGTCTCAGTTGACAGGCAGAGAGTGAGACAGCAGGGCCTCCTGGAACTCAGTAGTCCATAAAGAAGCATTCAGAACTGTGAGTGAGTGTTAATCCCGTCTCCATACTGATATAAGATCTCTCTCTCTCTCTCTCTCTCTCTCTTTCTCTCTCTCTCTCTCTGTGTGTGTGTGTGTGTGTGTGTGTGTGTGTGTGTGTTCTCCAGGAGACTGCCCGGGTGGAGGAGGGGTTAAATCTGTGTTCTGGGAAAGAGAAAGTGTGTGAGAGCGGTACAGATGGAAAGGTAAAACACTCACTCACGTGGAATCAGTTTTTTCTCAGTTTATCTCGACGTTTCCTGTCACACACAAAGCCGCGCCAACATCCTTTTATGTCCGTTCCTCTCACAGGTGGGGGCGTTCCCGGGGTACGTGTTCGACCCGTGTCTCCTCACCAACCTGAAGGAGGATCCCAGACACCTCGACCTCATGTGGCAAAGGTACACAAACATTATTAGCACTCATTCAGTCTCTGTTCACTCTCTCACTCACTCTCTCACTCACTCTCTCACTCACCCACTCACTCACCCACCCACTCACTCTCACCCTCTCACTCTCTCACCCACTCACTCACTCTCTCACCCAGCCACTCACTCTCTCACTCACTCTCTCACACACTCACTCTCTCACACACTCACTCTCTCACCCACCCACTCACTCTCACCCTCTCACTCTCTCACCCACCCACTCACTCTCACCCTCTCACTCTCTCACCCAGTCACTCACTCTCTCACCCAACCACTCACTCTCTCACACACTCACTCTCTCACACACTCACTCAGTCTCTCACCCACCCACTCACTCTCACCCTCTCACTCTCTCACCCACTCACTCACCCTCTCACCCAGCCACTCACTCTCTCTCTCACCCACTAACTCTCTCACTCACTCTCTCACACACTCACTCACTCTCTCACCCACTCACTCTCTCACCCATGCACTCTCTCTCACTCTCTCACTCACTCCATGACCCATTCACTCTCTCACTCACACTCTCACCCACCCACTGTCTCTCTCACTCACTCACTCTCTCACCCTCACACTCACTCACTCACTCTCTCACACACTAACACTCTCTGTCACTCTCTCACCCACTCACTCTCTCACCCACGCACTCAGTGTCTCACCCACTCACTCTTTCACCCATTCACTCTCTCACTCACACTCTCACCCACCCACTGTCTCTCTCACTCACTCTCTCACCCTCACACTCACTTACTCACTCTCTCACCCACTCACTCTCTCACCCACTCACTCTCTCACCCACGCACTCACTGTCTCACCCACTCACACACTCACTCTTTCACCCATTCACTCTCTCACCCACTCACTCACTCTCTCACTTACTCTCTTTCTCTCTCACTCTTCTCGTTTTCTTCACTTTCTCTTCAATTACTCTCTCTTTTCACTCTCTCGCTCACTCTCTCACTTCAGCTCAGTTTATTCACTTACACCTGTACATGGTGTGTGTTTGGGTGTAAACAGGGTTGAAGGTGTAATCAGGGTGTATATAAGGGTCCTTGAGTTTTTATGATATAATATAAATCATACTGTAATTTTCTATAAATAAATAACTCCTAGACCATAGATAGAGAAAGCGAGAGATCAGAGAGGAAGAGTGTGATGTAATATTTGTGTACAGTTGTTAGTGTTAGTGGTGAAACGTGGTAAAGACCTGTCCTGTGTGTGTCCCGTGTGTGATCGGTGTTTAACGCGCCCCCTTTTCTTCCAGTTGGTATCTTTACATGCACGATAAGCTGAGCATCTCCGGCATGGCCCTGGACACTGCACGAGCTGCTGATACAGACGACGACGCTCCGAGAGCAGAGACGCTGAAACCTGTGAAAAAGGCGTGTGAGGAAGCAGAGGAAGGTGAGGACAAAGCATCCGCAGGTCACTGTCTGAAACACAAGTGATGATCATGTGAGCAACACGACTGATTCTTCAAATGCTGCTGTTCTCTGATTCCACAGGGGGCAAAAAAACAAGTCACCCAGCCAGCCAATCACAGCGCAGTGATCCGGATGAGCGGCCCAGGGTTTCCATAGAAACGCCGGCATGTGATGAAAAGTCTTTGGAGGAGAACAAGGACAGCATGGTGGTGGAGGTGCTTCAGATGTACAACGCTCAGCAGGAGAAGCTGCAGTCCACGCTCCGCAAGCAGCAGCAGCTGGAAAAGGTTCTTACACTTCACGTGCCTCATGTGTCTTTAACCGAACGTGCTGCTAACCACAGAAATGGTGCAGTTTTTAATACAGAAGATTAGACATGAGATTAGAAGAAAGAAAATGATTAAAATATGCGGCACAGAATATAAACACACACACACGCATCAGGATGCTAAAGAATGCGAATGGATTTTTGTAATTACATTAATATAAATATTGTTTATTCTGTAATTAAATAAACATCACATAATGGGTTAAATCTGCACTGCATCGTGTGTGTGTGTGTGTGTGCGTGCGTGTGCGTGTGTGTCACACACACCTCCTCCTCTTTGCTATAATGCACCAAACTTTGTCCTGACCTTCTCCTCTGCTTCTCGTCCTCGGGGATCAGGAGCTGCAGGCTCTGCGTGAGGCCGACGCAGACCAGCTGGGGGAGGTGCAGACGCAGCTGCAGACGGAGCATGCTCAGAAGAAGGAGGTGGAGCAGGAGGAGCAGAAGAGGCTTCAGTGCAGCGTGGAGCAGCAGCAGCAGAGCTGCAGGTGCCAAGAGCAGCAGGAGAACCGTTACTCTGCACAGGTAGAACATCAGCACATGATCATGCACTAACCGGCCCTTTTCCCCTCAGTGTCATCTATTGTTCAAAAATCTCTTCAACCATTTAATCAAGAACCAGTGGTTACCATAGAGACCATACTGTATTAGAACAAGCTCATTAATACAGTATAATTACTAAGTGATGTGTTCTAGAGACTTCATCAACACCTTCTGACCAATCACAAGCCAGAATGCAGCAGAGCTATGGTGTTTTCATTGACATGATGCACCATTACTACATCAGAGCTGCCATTTTTGAAAGTTTCTGACACCCACACTACTGCTTCTCACTACTACCTCTCACAACTGCCACTACCCATGACTACTGCACCTCAATACAGCCCCCCACTACTACTACTGCCCCCCCAACTACTGCGCCTCAATACAGCGCACCCGCTACTACTGCTGCCCACGACTACTGCCTTCTCTACTGCCCCCAACTAGTGCTTTTCCCCCCTACATCTGACACCCACACTACTGCCCCCGCCAATACCACCCCCCACTACTGCCTCTCATAACTGCTACTGCCCCCGACTGCTGCCCCTCACTACTGCCACCCCCACTACTGCCTCCTGCTGGCTCATTTCTGTCACTGTCAGGATATTATTATAATGAATATGTGGTGGTTCTTCTCTATGCTCTGTGGTTGTTGTAGTTGTTGGAGCTGCGTCAGAGGCTGGACCGCGCTGAGGAGGACCGTGAGGAGCTGCAGGAGGAGCTGAGGCGTGAGCGAGAAGCTCGGGAGAAGCTGGAGAGGATCATCTCTGAGCTCAGACAGCAGATGAAGGAGTCTGTTCCTCCGTCAGCTCTCGACAGCCCGCTCTCCAACTCCTCCAGCGATGTCCTCATGTCTCCTCCGTAACCTCGCGTTCATAATGCTAATCATTTCATTTCACTTTTACTTTGTTCACGGACAATTCCTCGAGAACGTTACATTTTCATCAGTGCACTTCATTATTCCACGCGGACAAATTAAAATGAAAACAAACAAACAAACACGCATATGTATCCTGGATTTTTTTTTTTTTTGGTATAAAGAGCATTAACTGCTTTTTTATGTCACTTTTTTTGAGTATGCAAATTTTCATGCATGTGTAATAACCCTGAGAGTGTGTGTGTGTGTGTGTGTGTGTGTGTGTGTGTGTGTGTGTGTGTGTGTGTGTGAATTTCAGAATGAAACTGTCAGCGTTGATTATCCCGTGCGCTGACTACTGTTAGAAAAAAACAACAACTAGATTTCAGATTTTTAAAAAAAGTTGTAATGTGCTATTGTTTATTAAAATAAAGTATTTATTACATTGTCTTATTGCTAGATGTTATTGTGAGAAAACCTTTATTTAAAAAAAAAAAAACCCGACACGCTTATATGTATAGGTACGCTAACTTTTAATTTCATGATGTTGATCAGAAGGAGCAGAAATTTTGTGTCATTTTTCCCCGTTTAAAATTTGAGCATAACTCCAGAGACATTCCACACATCCCGAACAATCTCTTCTTCTCTTCATATCAGATTCTGAATTTTATTCACTGCACCTTTTAAGCCATGTCTGAATGTATGATACTGTATGTATGCATGTGCGCTGAAATATATATATATATATATATATATATATATATATATATATATATATATATATATATATAATATACGGATTATGTTAACTGAGTTTACAGCATCATATATGTTTTTAAAAAGAATTCTGTATAGAAATGTTTTGTAAAATGTTTCTTTCTTGATTCTCTCTCTCTCTCTCTCTCTCTCTCTCTCTCTCTCTCTCTCTGTATAACCTTCTGTTTTCTTTTGAAATTTTTAACAAATTTCTGAAGTTAAAAACATTAAAGATTTTAAAAATGGTCCTTTATTATTGTCACATGATAGGAATTGATATTAATGCCTGTGTGTGATCAGTTTAGATGAACAGGGTTTATTAGAAAGAAAGAAAGAAAGAAAGAAGCGTGCTGCGAGAGCGAGTGGAAGTGCTCGTGCTCTGTGATCCACGACAATCAGACTGAATGTTGGATTTCTGGGCCAGAAAGACTTAAAGACTGAGCTGATGGCGTTGTTCCTACCTCAGATGAACGGTGTATGAGTTGTGTATTTGTGTTTTCATACAGTGTGGACTGATGGAGCTCTGAAATTACCTCTGTGCTGTTTCTATGCTGCTTTCTGAGAGAAGTGTTATGGGCTTTTTCATGTCGCCTCGTCGACTGATGCATGTGGAACATTAAAGTCAAAGAAAAGCAGATTTTCTTTCCCCCTTATAAATATGCAGAGTAATCCTTTCTTTCTTTCTTTCTTTCTTTTCTTCATTTCCTTTCTCTAATGTGTGCTTTGTGCCACTCTCACACTTTTCTGTCACAAGGATCAGAACTGATTCTGTTATAATTTATCATTGAGATTAACAATAAAAATAAACAATACTATATTTAACAGATTTATTATTTCAGAGCAGGTCATTATTGCATAAATAATCTATACACATGACTTTCTGTATGTTTTACACACGAGTCCATATTATATTACATTAGTGTATATTTTAGATTATTTATTGACATGTAAAGAAATAGAAACATTATACACATTAAAACCTAATTAAATGTTGTGTTTATTCATTGACTTATTTTGTTTTTAAATAAATGAGTATTTACTGCATTTATTCTTCGCTATTTATTTCTTTGTTTGTTTACTGGTTTGTTTTCATACATGATCATGTGGAAAAGTAAAGGCACGTGAAGACTTTCTGTATGAAATGAAATAATGAATGCAGTTTTAAAAAAAGAGCAGCGAAGCGTAAACAAATCTTATTTGTCTTATAGAGACAAGGACATGAACACACACACACACACACACACACACACACACACACACACACACAAATTAAAGTTTGTGATTTTATTTATTTGTATGTATTAAAGCAGATTAATTTAATAGTATAATGTGTATAATATTCACACTGTTATATATTTTTTTAATCGTTTTTTTTTTTAGCATCAATCTAAAATTGCTCCTAAATTTATAGATTTATTAATACCATAAGCTTCAGTATCTTCAGTATTTAATTATACACTCTCATTTACAAATGATTCTTTATTTTTTTTTTTTTGTTGTTCTGCTGTTTTGATGTATAAAGATGTAAAGATTGTAGCATAATCTCTGAGGAAAGCTTTATTGCTGGAATTTTTTCACCTGGGCGCGTGATGCCGGTGTTGTGGTCACGTGATCGAGCTCTCACTTCCGGGATCGCAGGCGAACTTCACAGCTCGGATCTGTTCTGAATTTCTTCTAACAGGAGATAAATACAAAATAAATAAAATTTCATTTGTAATATAGCGCACAGGTTCACGCGAGAGTGTTAATGACGCGCCCTAACCGGATATCCGGTTCACATCAACTTCAGAGATTAGATTAGTAAATGATAAGTGTTCATGTTTGACTTTTTTGTGATAAAAGTTTTATTGTCTCTGGAACAGAATCTTATTTAAGACGCGTTTTGTTTTTAAGAGACTCTTTCCTTCTTTTTTCAACCCTTTCAGCGCGCGGGTGTCCATGGACTCAGGTAAAGTTCAACTTTTACACATTTGAATGGTTTTTATAGGCAGGTGCACTTACTTTTCCTCAAGAAACTAAATGAATCCTCCATTCAGTCTGATGTCCACTGGGAAAAAAAACAACAACAAAGTTTACTGTAAAATAAGAAAAGAAAAGCATTTACTGTAATAAACAAAACATTTGCTGTGAGGGAAAAAATAAAAAGATTTGGGTAACAATTTGCACAGAAAAAGAAAATGAGTAAAACTTTGGAAATTGTTAGAAATTTCTTTCCCAACAAACAGAAGAAAAGTTTGTCCCTCAGGTGTGTGGTGTTAGTTTATAAACAGTGTTCGGTGGAACTCTTTGCTAAACCCAGAACCCTAAACTATGAAAGAACCCTTGAAGAAGCAGTAAAGAAGTCAGGAGCCTGAAAAACTGCACACGTGATCAGTGAACGAAACCGACACGTTTATACAAATCCTTCACGTGAGCTGGATATAATAATTCCATGTTTATAAGAGTGGAGACGTATAAACAAGTTAATTACAGTATATGTGATAAACACGTGCGTGTAAACGTCAGCGCATCATCACACTAACATGTCAGTGTCACAGTATCAACACGTAAACGACACACGTTCTTATGCGCAGCTCCGTGTTTCTGTCAGCAGTGCAGCAGAAAGGCCGCGAGACGTCTCAGAAAAGATCTCCACTGGATCTGATCATGAACCAGTTCCGGAGGAAAACCTCCTTCACTGAGAAGAAGAACACGTCGGTGGGACGTCTGTTCCGGACGTCTGAGAGCAAGGACAAAAAGAGTGCCGGTATTCCTGAGGCAAAAGAGACTGAGAGCGGTGAGGAGAAAGACGGCATGAAAATCGGAGCAGGTAAGAACTTCGTATTTTATATTTAGAGCTAATGCTTAAAGGAAAAATCCACCAGATGAACATGTGATCTTAAACAGCGTGGTCTATTTAATAATGAAACTCTGAGTTTTTTTTAGTTGAAACTTCTTTAAACACACGTTCCTCAGAGAGCAGCGACGACTCCGAGATCTCCTCTGTGGTGGGATGGGGTCGCGTCAAGCAATTCGTCCAGAAGCTTGGGAAAACTCCACACAGCCAGAGTCTGAGTCTGAGCCACTGCGACCTCACAGCCACGGACGCCGTGGAGCTCGGTGAGAGATCAGACTCTGATCTGAGCCACACTGTCATCGTTTTGTGTCTCTTCCTCATGTCATTACCCCATGATTTGATCTTCCATCAGGAACCATGCTGCCGTTCCTAAACCAGCTGGAGGTGATGGATCTCTCCTGGAACGATCTGCTCGGAGGTTCTCTGAACGCTCTGAGTGTCCACATGCAGCACGTCGGCAAGCTGAAGGTTCTGAAACTGAGCGGCTGCAGACTCACGGCTCAAGATCTCGGCGCTCTGGGTGAGAGAGAAGCTCTGAGCACGTTGTTTGGTCACTGGGTCTCAGTTACGGTTTATGAAGGAATTTATCGGTAAATCGTTCTGAGGAGCGTTTACACAAGAACTTCAAGAAGTGTTCAGGAATAATATTCGTATCCGACGTTCCGCTCCTGAATTTGTGTAGAATTTAAAATGTAAGGAGACGTTCATGTGAAGCTCGATACGGTTTACACTGTAAAGTGTTAATCCCTTCTTTACTTCGTTTACACACCAGTTCAATGAATATTTTGTGAAACTCATTCGCTTCAAATTAATGACCTGAAAGAAAGTGATTCCAAAACAAATCTTTAGCTTAACACGTATATGATTATCTGTTCAATTAGGATGAAAGTAATGGCGCCTTTTGAAAGGACGAAGAGTTAGCACATGTACGTGTTAGCCGACGTGCTGCAATGGCTGATCTGCCCTTAGGAGGTGCTCTTTCACCTTTTTGTCACCATTTTGTAATTTTTTGTGGGTGTGGCTAAATGTAAATAAGCAGCGCAATGAATGTGCTAGGTAATTCACAGCTGATTGGCATTGATCAACCTACGCATATGAGTATAAAGAAAATCAGAAAAACCTGTAAATCTGGAGGGAATTTTTAGTTGGAGTTTTACACCCAACTATAATAAAAAACCTGATAAATGAGGCCATTATTAGCACCTCCTCCTGGTTAAAAGTCACATTGAATACCAGCCTACTGTTTCAGAAAGATTGATCGACAAGGCAGATGACCAACGTATACCTTTTCACATCCAGAAGATTCTTACTCACAGGATACGGATGTGTGACTTATGAACATTTACATGGTGCATTTATTCGAAATGTTTTTTCAGGAGAGACTCTGGATTGTGTTCCCTTGTTGGAGACGTTGGATTTGTCCTGGAACGCTGGGATTGGAGCAGGAAATCTTCATTTTCTAACCGACCATCTCCACTCCACCGGCACTCTGAGGGAACTTCATCTTCTCGACTGCCAGCTCTCAGAGACGGACAGTGTGGCACTGGGTGAGAACCAACCTACTGAGGAGAACCGTCAACATGGCGCTGAAACTATAGCTGCACGATCTTTACACACGTGTTTCATGTTTCTGGTTCTTAAATGATTTTTTTCAGCGGAGGCGCTTTTACTGTTGCCGTGTCTGGAGGTTTTGGATTTGTCCAATAACAAGCTGCAGGTGAGTGCGTTCGAGAACATCGGTTCCTCTCTGAGCTCCACTCCACAGTTGAAGACTCTGAAGATGAGTAGGTGTGGACTGAATCAGGAGAGTCTCGCTATCCTGGGTATGACTGTGTTTCTTATTAAATAATTTAACCAGGTAATATTTACAGCCTTACACGGCAATCATGGACCCCAAGTACTACTTTTCACTGCCTAAAAAAGTTTTCACCACGTAAATTAGACAGTCAGTCAAGACATTCAGTTCATTAACGTGATAGAGTGTAGATTACTTAAAAAAATGGTAAAACAGAAAATGGCAGCCATTTTCTGAATAAATATCTCAAGTTTGATGACGGTAAAAGCTTTTTTCCGTCCTCCGGGTGGTAAATGTTTTGTTGTAGACTGAGAACGCTATCCCACTGATCAGTCCGTTTACCAGTTTGAGTCTGAATCAGAGTGAAGTCGATATTTAGGTTCTGATACCTTTGGTTCGGTTTAAAACAGCAGGTAAGTAAACAAACCAAAAAACTAAGAACTGTCTGACTGAGAGTAAATTGCGCTGCTTGTGGAGCAGGGAGTGCTTGGACCCCAGCGTTTGCTGCTGATGGTTGTATTTCTGTATTTCTGTTTTTCATTCTTCTGTCGTCTTTTTTTTTTTAACTCAAATTTTAACCAAATTATATTTGAAATTCTATTTATTTTACATTTCCTTTATAATCAGTTAGTTTTGTGTTTTAATTTTAGTGAAACCTCGTCAGATTGACAGTGTGTTGTAATTGATCAGCTCTGTTCATCACCAATAGGAGAGAAAATGAAGTTCCTGGTGGGACTGGAGCGTCTGGATTTGTCATGTAATAAAGAGTGTGGAGGTGGTTTCGCTGCGATGGCGTCCGGTTTGTTTTTCCTCACACACTTGAAATGTTTGGATCTGCATATGTGCTGTCTCACTAAGGAGGATGCTCAGACACTGGGTGAGTGTTGAGAATAAACATGTGCAGTAATAAACACTGCATGTGTTCCAGTAAAATACTGAGTGATGAAGCAGAGTTATTTTCCCGTAATGACATAATGACTATTTATCTGTTTATAGTGCTGACACTGGAGACTCCTTCCATGAACGTTAAATAAACGTCTCCTTACGAGCGGGTTAATGTAAACCTGCGCTACTGTCAGAGCTGCTATTATAGAAAATTAATCAACACCTGACGACCAATCAGGATCCAGAACTCGGCAGCGCTGTGGGGAAAAAAACTCGATATTAATGAGTATTTTGTTGTTTTTCAGTACAGGTTATTCCTGACCTGAGTGAACTCTCTGAACTTGATCTGTCTTGTAACAAAAGTATTGGCACCGTGCTCGGGTCTCTTTTCCCCGTCCTTACCTGTTCCAAGATGAAGACGCTTCACCTGAGTAGCTGCAGTCTGAGTCCTGAAGCCTGTCAGGCTTTAGGTAGGAAAATTGTCCAGCTCCAGATGTTTATTACACTAAACAACATTCTCATTGTTGTGAGATTATATTTAAAACGTACACATTTTAAACCTTAAACTGTCTGTAAAGTAAAAACTGCTGGCCAGAAATACAACAAAAACCAAACACACTAAAAACATACACCAGCTGACAATGTCTTGACTTTTATCATTTATGGAAACCGTTTAAAAAAAACAAAACATTAAAACAGTTTAAAGTGTGAAAATAAAAGTAAAAAGTTGGAATATCACTTTAGAAACTGATAAATGTTCCACTCTGTGAAAATGCAAACCTTTTTATTTTTACTCTGTGTATAATCATATAAGTGTTAGTGATGCTTGGATTATTGTATAGATTCAAAATATACAAGCTCTGTGACTGTGACTGTGTGTCTGTGACTGTGTGTCTGTGTGTGTTAGCCTCCATCATGCCGTCCCTCTCACAGCTGCAGAGTCTCAGTGTGTCGTGGAATAAAAGTGTTGGGGAGAACCTGCAGCAGTTTGTGGAGTGTCTTCAGCGCGAGTGTAAACTGGAGGAACTGAAGCTGAGCAGCTGCGACCTGAACACCAACGACCTACTGCACTTACGTACGTGCGTTACGCTGCGTTTCACGCTGGGGTTCACACGTAGTGTTAATCAAGCTCACTCAAAATGGCTGCCTTGTGCATCCTGCATGACTCTACACATCCATTTATTTCTGTCCTTTATTACACTTTATTAATAATGACTAAACTGGATATTTCCTGGTTGCTGACGTGGAACCTGTGAAGGTGTCTGTAGTGTAGCTTTAATACTTTACTCTAAAAGCTCATTAAAAATAGAACAGATCGTTAACGTCCAATCACATACCTTAAATAACGAGTAAAGTGTTACTGTTACACCTGAAGCTGATATTAGTGTACTTTTCCTCTTATATCACAGCAGTTCTCAGTTGAAGAGCGACACATCATACTTTTTATCCGTTTAGAGTTATATTTTAAATGCTGTGGAATGTTCTGTGAAAAGAGTGAGTTCCTGTTCTTGCTTATGTTATAGTAGCTATAAACAATCGTTCCCTCCCCAGCCCTCTCTCTATTCTCTCTCTCTCTATTCTCTCTCTTTATTCTCTCTCTTCAGGTTAATAAGACAAAAAAAAAAACGCAGCGTAACTTTTGTTAACGAGAAACCACAAAGAAGTGTAAACTCCTCTGTCCTGAAGATGTCGGAAAACTTAATTACTGCTTCACCTCTGACACTGGAGACTCCTTCCATAAATGTTACATAAACACATTTCTCCTTACACACGACAGCACCGTATCAACGTTTACATGTGGTTTTTAATCTGTTTCTGTGGCACTTTTGATATAAAAAAAATAAATATGAAAAAAAAAAAAGGTACTCTTGAGGGTTCCACCTCAGTAACAGAAAAGGTCCTATTTAGTACCGTTATTGCTGAGAGTGAACAGTTAGAGTTTGACTTTTTAAAACTGTTTAAGAGCACCTACAAGCTTAGAGAACTGTTTGGGTGTGTCTGTCAGAATAGTAGCATGAAATCCTTATAACTTTTACATGTTGGCATGGAAACCCATAGATGTTTCAGCTCTGACCTGCCCTCTAGTGGACAGCTTTTGACCCTGCACTTGTATAAAAGGTACGCAGTTTGTCCTGCATATGTTCAGTGTTTGTTGCTCTGCACGTGTGTTACAGAATTGGCGTGTAAACGTGGCGCGTTGTCGAATCTGAAGCTTTTAGATGTTTCCTATAACGGCCGTGTCGGAGATGCTGGCTGGGTCTTGTTCTTCAGAGAAGCAGGAGGGCTGAAGCAGCTGCAGGAGCTGGACATCAGCCTGCGTCCTGACGCCTGTCTGTCTGCGTCTGCGTGGGTATCAGTCACGATGGAGGCTCTTCCTCAGCTGCCGTTACTCCGGCGTGTGTCTATGCAACGCTGGATTCTCAGCTCAGAGGAGAGACTGAACCTGGAGAACATCCTGAAGAAGAGGAATGTCCTGCTGGAGTGGGATGAAGTGGACGTGCAGAACGTCGCAGATTAACCGGTTTACCCTGACGCGCCCTCACACTCGAGTCCGACGTGGACTGGTTTCCTATCGGATGATTATGGCTTACTGATGTGAAATCTACACTACAGTAAATGAATGTATTGGTGTTAAAATATTATCGTTTCTATAGTAACAGCTGGATCACAGGGATTTGTATAGTTCATACAATATGTAATCGGAGTCTATTAAAATATGATTTAACCCCAGACTAAC
Organism: Ictalurus punctatus; assembly: GCF_001660625.3. Lineage (NCBI taxonomy): Eukaryota > Metazoa > Chordata > Actinopteri > Siluriformes > Ictaluridae > Ictalurus > Ictalurus punctatus. The sequence continues at coordinate 9,478,162 of NC_030438.2, read as the reverse complement.
ACACGGGGTGTGTTTATTTACGGGTTGTTGAGCTCAGTTAGGCTGAAGTGTGAGTTGGTGTGATGTTTAGAGTCAGAGCAGCGTTACTGGCAGCACCTCCGTCTTCGCTGTAGGACGGGGTCCAGTAATAATGCCGGCATAACCCGTTGGACACCTCAGCCAGGTGGACACGCCCGTCTGCTGTGTACGGAGTCACGTCTGTGTGCTGCTCAGACAGACGGCTCGAGGAGATGAGCTGTGAGAAAGCCTGCTTGTCCGAGGACGAGAATAAACAGACACGGCGTTTATTATTAACACAAAATTATAGTACGTAAATAAATATTCATGAAATATATATATTCCAGTGCAAATGCTTGACACTAAGGTACTTTTTATCCACATGACCCAAAGCATGTGTGTGTGTTAGTTATTCTATAGATTTAAGTATTTGACTGAAATCTGTTTACAAATTCTTGCACATTTTTCCTCAGTACTTCCTGTGTAAAACTGATTTGTGGGTGGGGCTATGTCATGTCTGTATGTCAGTCTCAAGGGTTTTGTACCAATCGTATCTTGTGTTCAAATTACTGATGGATGACGACGTGGTACTGAAAAACATGGTTTCGCGTGTGCTACCTCGGCTAAAGTTAGGTGGTTGTCATGGTGCAGACGGTGGTTGTCATGGTGATGCTGAAATATAGTTGAACAGACTAAATAAATCAGTGACAAAACAAGGATGTAAATCGCGACGGTGTGTCCGAATTAGCGTATTTATGCATATTCATGACCTGTAATGTTTAAAGGTGGCCATTTTTAGTTTTTAAAATGTGTGTGTGTATGTGTGTGTGTATATTTATATATATATATATATATATATATATATATATATATATATATATATATATATATATTTTTAATCGTCATGGTACGATTCAACTTTATTAGTTAATGTCAGAAAGGATTACATGACAGGATATTTGTGATTGAGTGTGTGAGTCAGAGAGCTCAGAGAGCAGTGGTAATGAACTCGCCTCACACACCGGCTCCTCCAGTCTGTTCCCCCAGATGTAAATGTGTGTGAGGTGAGGATTAGCGTTGATGGCCTCTCTGAGGGACAGCAGGCCGGTGGTGGACACGTTGTTGCTCTGGATGGAGAGTCTGATGGAGGAAGACGAAGTGAATATAATGATGCAATAATTACAAACGTAACTCTGTAAGACCTGGAGACAGGAAGTAACACCAACGCTCTGAGTTTGGTGTGTTTCAGCGCGATGGCGTCACTCAGGTACACCGCGCCGTCGTCCTCGATCCGATTGAAGGACAGGTCCAGAATCTGTATCGTGTCGTTGTTTCTCAGGAGTCCGGCCAGGCATCTCGCACCGTCCCTTGTTATTCTGTTACTGTAGAAGTAAAAATGTTCAATAATAATAATTATAATAAATTATTATTATAATTAGTATTATTGAACATTTTTACTATAATAATAATTTTAAAAAAAGAACATGAAGCTCCTGAATAATCACAGGTCTATTCTGAACTGTGCAGCTCATGTTATAGACACGCCCCCAAATTGGAGCTTGACTCCGCCTCCATCTTTATGAACCGCACCATTGCTGAGCATAATGCTGTGCAAAATTTTTACAATTTGCTTGCAAAAGTGGAACGACACCAAAATAAATAAAGCTAGTAAATCACTGAAGGTTGGTTTAGCACCTTTCCTCCTGGACAGGTAATGCTAATGAGATGAATTATTAATTATTAATATTATAAACCGGTAAATACGTCATTTTTAAACATATCAGTATGTTTAAGTCTTTTTAACTTCATTCATAACAGAATGAGTAGAACGAGAAAGATGGAAAGATCGTGAGCTTGCTAAGGGTGTACATTCTGGGAGGCGGGGCTTTGTGTACATGGGTATGACTGGGAGGCAGGGTCAAGGCGTGAAAAAAAATCTTTCCGATGTTCTTGTGGTTCACCTTGTAAAGCATAAATACCCTGTGTGTGTGTGTGTGTGTGTGTGTGTGTGTGTGTGTGTGTGTGTGTGTGTACTTGTACAGGTACGTACCAGCGCAGGTCCAGGTAACGCAGGCTGTGGTTGGATATTAACGCCTCACACAGTCTCTGAACTCCGGAGTCTGTCATGCTGTGTTTGCCCATGTGAAGCTCCTTCAGACTGCGATTGACCTCCAGCATGTGAGCCGTGTGGACTGTAGTCTCGTCCTGTCACATTCACCACAAACACACAGAAACATCAGTGGCTGTGTTCACACTGCACACCCCAGTGCTCATAGCTGGGCTGAGGTTTCTCTGAGGCCTTTCACTTTAAATGTAGTCTATAGGCGACCGTCACAATGCGCCCCCTGGTGGTGGCTGTAACGTATTTACACTTTACATACAACATTACCCCAGGTCTGGTCTCAATTCACAGCAACTAACTTTGCAAAGAGGTTATAACTACTAATATCTGATACTAAAACATGCAGGAATATCTCAACTTTTTACACTTTAATTCATTTTAATCTGTAGCCTTGACAAAGTGCTCAAATGTATTAAAATCTGTAATGCCAGCAATTCACTTTTGAGTTATAATCATATCAAATCATAGATAATAAAGTCTGAAGTCATCAAATTTGTGACCTGGTGTCCAAGTCATGTGACTCAAATGCACACCCAGGCGACTTGTAGCCTGCAATGTGAACGTGCTACCTGCAGACTGAAGAGGAGGGGACGACTGACGTTGATGGAGACGAGGCTTCTGTTGTTGGAAAGAACAATTGCAAATGTGATCAAACTCTGTGTGTCCTGTAGCGTAAAAAAAATATTAACAAAAAATGCATTTAATAAGCAAAAAGATCAAACATTTCAAGTGTAACAGTATTCTGGGCCACATTAGAGGATAATTAGAGCAATTTTCACCAAAGCCTTCCTTATTTTTAGTTTAAATTATTATCCTAATCTTAACACCTCAGGTCTACTCACAGCTCAGTCATGACACTGAGTCTACAGTAGTACTTAAAATGTTAAATATTTACAAGATATATGAATATACATCATTATATCTGATGTCTCTCATATTTATGACTGCATGAACATTTTATTCCAGGCATTGCGGCTTGTGTTTCTCCTCATTACCAGGTCACAGTCCGACACATCCAGCTCTTCTAACGTGGTGTTGATTTGCAACATGCTGGCGAAGTGCATGGCGCCTTTATTCCCAATCTTATTTCCTGTCATTCTCAGTTTCTTCAGGGTTGTGTTGTGCTGTAATGAACAAATCAGTCAATTAATCAATTGATGAAATCAATCTACCTCTATAAAGCACCAAAACTGAAGGTCAAGGTCGTATATCGACACAACAATATACTGACATCTGTTGAGTTCTGGATTCTGATTGGTCAGAAGGTGTTGATTAGTTTTCTATAACAGTGGCTCTAACAGTAGCGCAGGTTTATATTAATGTCTTTGCTCTAATACATTATCGATTCTATAGCAACACCTCGTTCACAGGGACATAAATAAATACAAAAATGTTAACTTTTGGAATATAACTGCTGTGTTATATAGGAAAATAATAAACTCGTAACAGTGGTGGTAACAGTAATGTCACTTCATCGCACCTTCTCATCATTCACCAGGAATAATATGAACATGTTTACAAACAATAACAGCACCTTTAACCTTCATGAACTAGAAAATACTTACATGCAAACTTTTTGCAATTCGCTCTGCACCACCGGCTTCAATGCTGTTACACATCAGATCGAGCTCCTGCAGAGCCACGTTCTCCTGTAAGAGTTCAGATCAATAGAGCTCTATGTAGTTTCAGTAGAGTTTTATCAATATTTTATTCAGATATATAAAATACAAGGCGCATGGTGGGTTAGCACGTCCGCCTCACACCTCCAGGGTCCGGGGTTCGATTCCCGCCGGGGATATGTGTGTGTGCGGAGTTTGCATGTGCTGCGGGGGTTTCCTCCGGGTACTCCGGTTTCCTCCCCCAGTCCAAAGACGTGCATGGTAGGCTGATTGGCGTGTCTAAAGTGTCTGTAGTGTATGAATGGGTGTGTGAGTGTGTATGTGATTGTGTGATTGTGCCCTGCGATGGACTGGCACCCTGTCCAGGGTGTACCCTGCCTTGTGCCCGATGCTTCCTGGGATAGGCTCCAGGTTCCCCCCGACCCTGAAGAAGGAGTAAGCGGTAGAAGATGGATGGATGGATTTGTAAAATACCTGGATGAGATCCGCAAGATGGACTGCTCCTTCATTCGTGATCTTGTTGTATCTCAGATCTAAAGCTGAACAGGAGGATAAATCAGTCACATGTACGAAAATAGCTATACTACTACTAATAATAATTAGGACTGGGTATTGTGACCAAATTGAATTCGATTCAATATTGATTAGTTATCAATATTTAATTTAAAATGTTAGTTTTGCATACATAGAATCCATATTTTAATATAACTGCTGGTAACGGAAACCCTCCTACTTAGCTATATTACTGAAATACACATTTACTTTAACAATAGGGCACACAATTATGTTTAATTACTTTTACTTTGAGTAACAAGAAATCATAAATATGTGCATACAATGCACACAAGGTAAGCACATTACTGTAAAAATAAATAAAAATAAAAACATTGTAAATGTGCAACAGTGGAATTCATTAATAACTTGAAACATGCTTAAGAAATAAAACCGTTTTCAAAGTTCAAAACATGAAAGATGGCGACATCTTCAGGACGAGAGGTGAACTACAGATAATATTCATATCCTCTCTTGTAAAACTCACTAAGATTCTATTCGGGGATTTTACAAATCGATATCGTTTCTTTAAATTGAAGATCGAATAAAACCGGAGGATCGATATTATTTAGCCAGCCCTAAAACAACAACAACTACTACTACTCATAATAATAATAATAATAATAATAATAATAATAATAATCATCTTTATTTATAGATCATGTGGAAAATAAAATAAGTACAAATTAAATTACATATAAAAATAGGTTAATTCTACAATGATTCTCCAGTGCTGAATTCTCACCTTTCACATGTAAATTATTCCGGAGAGTTTTAGACAAGGCTTTAACGTCTTCATCTGTTAATCGGAACACTTGTTTCAGTCGGTTGTTGCCCCTCAGTTTGAGAGAAACATCTCTGAGGGAAAAAGAAAGAGACTGTTTATAGCTTTTAGCTACTTATATATTGATATAATCCATTATAATGAGAAAAATAAACGCGTGTGATGAAGAAACCTGTCGCATTTTTCCGTCTCTTTCAGCTCTTGAGAAATGTAAGTATTCAGAGACAGCTGAAGTTCAGAGCATATTGAAGAATAAAGATTATTTAGACTCTCCATGCTAACGATGCTACGGAAGTGACTGAGGGAAAACACACAACTCTGGTTGTGTGTTCCCATAGCAACAGCGCTGCCCAGCGCGAACTCCTCGAACGACGCGCTAGTCCACTCCTGAGATAATTTCTTTCTCTCACAATCGAAAATTTTCCACTTCACGCCGTTCAGTCGACATCAACTGTCCGAGGTTGCACACAAAGCACAAACAAACAAACAAACAAACAAACAAACAAACTCGAAATACAGGCATCTGCCCCCCCCAAGGAGAGTGTAGGAGCATAAAGAGGTTATGAAGCCTGAAGAGAGAGGTTCGACTTAGTTTTTAAAAAGGGGCTTCCTATATTATCCAAAACTAAGTTGAACCTCTCTCTTCAGGCTTCATAACCTCTTTATGGTCCTACACTCTCCCTGGGATGGGGGGTTGGGGGGATTTCAAGCAACTTGGATTCTGTACCTCTCCACTCTTCCTCCAGACTCTGGGACCTTGATTTCCAAATGAAATGCAACATTTACTTTCATCTTCCCCATGATTTGAATGTTCTCCCCGTGCTGCGGGGGTTTCCTCTGGGTTCTCCGGCTTCCTCCCCAGTCCAAAGACATGCATGGTATTGGCATGTCCAAAGTGTCCATAGTGTATGAATGTGTGTGTGATTGTACCCTGTGATGGATTGGCACCCGGTCCAGTGTGTACCCCGCCTTTTGTCCCATGCTCCATAGGATAAGCTCCGGGTTCCCCGTGACCCGGTAGGATAAGCGGTATAGAAAATGGATGGATGGATGGATCTTCCCCATGACTATGTATACTGAACCACACTGAGAGATTAAATCCTCAGGAAACCTTCAGAGGTGTTTTGAGTTAATTCGCTGATTAGAGTCTTCTCACGTCGATATTTCTGTATTATAAATTATTTATTCTGATATTTTTGAGATACTGGATTGTTGATTTCCGTGAGCTGCAATCAAGATAAAAAAAAAAAATGTGTGAAATATTTCACTTTATGTGTAATGAATCTAGAATATATGAAAGTTCCACTTTTTGAATCATATTAAGGAAAGAATTTTTACTTTTCCACGATAATCAAATTTTTTGAGATGCACCGTTTGGAGCCTGCCTTATTAAGAAGGTGTGTACTAAATTTGTTCCTCCAGTATCACTATTAAGCAACATTAAGCATTTTCTTTATAACAGTTTTCCATGGAGGAGAAAAAAGCTTAACGTAAAAATATTGTTGTTCTACTTGGATTACGGTGCCATTGTCTTAGCAGTAAACAGTGTTCATGACAAAAGAAATACGAGAGGAAAATGGGTTTGCCTGCTTGTTGTTGTAGTACATTAATCCACATTAAGGGTTTTAGAATATCTCCAGAACTGTTGTATTTCCCTGTCTCTTTCAAAATAAATGGTAATTACGGTGCAATTTTTGTTGCATGGAATTTTTTCCTCGTTCTTCTCAATTTTTTTTAACTGATTTCACCTTTTAGCAGAAAAAGTAGTATACTACTACAAACCCTGATACATTACAAAAATTTCAAACACGGCACATGAGACGGTTAAAGGTTACTCTGGATTATTTTAACTAATCTAAGAAAATCTTTAAATTGAACAACCCTAATTTGTAATTGTCATAGCACACAACGGAATATTTATTGATTGTTTAGAGGTTCATTGGCATATTGTAACTTAAATAAAGGCCAATACTGCGATATGTAGGGTGATATACTGACCCAACTCAAAAACAGATCAATATTTATGAACAAAATTTTGATTTGATCTAGAGGAGCAATTAGAATTTTCTTTAGCTGTAATAAGGGAGAAATCGTTCATCATAAAAAATAAACGCCAGATATTAACAAATCTATCTATCTAATTTAATATGCTGAAAATGTAGGTTTTGTTTTTAAGGGTCAATATTATTTTTAAAAATCAACAAAATTACATAATGAAAAACAACACCAAGCCAGACAACTGATTGATGACATTTGTCATGTTTTTCCCCCAAAACAAAAAACAAACAAGCAAACAAACAAAAAAAAAAAGAGTATAATTCTATTTAGTAGCAATAAATCACACAATATCATGATATCATGAGAAGAGCAAAATATTAGCTTAAGCATATCCCCCTTTTTTGTGGTTATCAGTTGCTTTTACATATAAAGCAACTGTTTAATCCATACAATTATAAAATCACACTCAGCAGAAGAACAGCGTTGTGGACATGGTCATCAGGAGATCTTTCTTTTTTTAATCTTTTTTTTTCCTTTCAATACTGAAAAGCATAAATAAAAAACCTACATAAAAATGGCCTCCTGGTTCAGCAGTCTCTGAAACTCACTGAAGATTGTCTCCATCTTACAAAGACAAGAACTACTCTAAAACTACTCTGTACTGCGACAGATACGCCGTGGAACCATCAGATGTTCTCCAGACGTCTGCTGTCTTAGTCGATAGTCTGCACAATGACGATCTGAGCGTGCTCAATGTCTGAGGAACCGGGAATTTCATACTGCTCCACAACATAACTCACTTGCTCCCCGGAATCTCCGTGCTGGATGAGCACTGGGGTTTCTGAGGATTCGTCATGTTGGATGATCATTGGTGATCCTGTAGCTTCTGAATGCTGGAAGATCATGGGGGTCTCTGAGGAATCTGCATGTTGGAAAATCATCTGCGACCCTGAGATCATTTGTGCTCCTGAGGAGTCGGCGTGCTGGATGATCATTGGCGTTCCTGAACCTTCCGAATGCTGGATGATCATCGGAGTTCCTCCTGCTTCCGAATGCTGGAAGATCATCGGAGTTCCTCCTGCTTCTGAATGCTGGAAGATCATCGGTGTTCCTCCAGCTTCCGAGTGCTGGATGATCATCGGAGCCTCGGAGGACTCGGCGTGTTGGATGATCACAGGGGATCCGGAGATCATTTGGGTTCCCGACGCTTCCGAATGCTGGATGATCATCGGTGCTCCTGTAGCTTCAGAATGTTCAATGAACATCTGGTTTTCTGGCTGATGGATGACCATGGAGGCCTCAGAAGTGAGAGGGGATTCATCTGGGAAGCTTGGCTCTGGGGATTCTGATAGAACAGAGCGCACTCGGGCTATCAGACCTTGGTGGTCAATCGGGATGTTAATCGGACACTCGACGGATTCGGATTTCGTAGGTTCTTCGTCTTGTTCTGGAGTAGCTGAATGGTTAAAAATGGTTAGGAAGAAGTTAGAAGCAAAGTTAAAAACGTTCCCGAACAATGCTGTTGATGTTAAAATTCCATACGTACCGCTGTGTTTCAGAGCTCGGTGCTTCTTTAGGCTATAAACATCAGAGAGGGTATTTCCACATATATTACAGATCACTCTTCTTGAACCTGAGGTAAAGAACAGATCAATTAGCCCACCAAATACTTTCACATCATCATCTTCAGGAAATCTAATTTAATATTTAGCTCTGATTCACCATTATGGATGTCCATGTGCTTCCTGAGCTCCCCAGATGTTAAGCAGGGTTTCCCACAGTCCAGGCAGATGTAAGGCGTCACTCCTACAATTACAAAAACGTGTAAAATAGCGTAGATACGTGTATATTTGCTCCGGCTGATAAGTATTTATCCTGTGGTTTGCAGGATTGTTGTCTCACCCGTGTGCTTCCTGGTGTGCGAGATGAGGGAACTGGAGACAGCGAAGGCCATGCCACATGTGTCGCAGACATAGGGTTTCTCGCCCGTGTGCCGGCGCTTGTGGTACATCAGCGTGCTCGCCTGAGTGAAACGCTTCCCACATTCACCACATTCGTACGGCTTTTCCCCGCTGTGTGTCCTGTGTGGAGAGATGAAACTGCATTATATATCGTACCTCATAGAAAGATGAGTAAATAAACTGGAGAAGTGGGTGGTATGTAATTCCTCCTAACGTACAGGTTTTGTCTGTACCGTCACCAAACCTTCCACAGATTGTCTATTTTGACTGCGTGGGCATGACGGGAAGCTGCAATTTCAGCCACAAGACACACTGGAATCAAGATTTTCTTAATTTTATGTAAATTAGGGTGCACTTAGTTTGCATTTAATGTTTGATGTGAAAAAGGAATCGTATACAACCTCTCGTTAAATGTGTGTAGTACGACGGTGGTTTAGCGCAACATAAAAAAAATTAAGGTTACAGGAATAATATTTTGTAATATTTTGAGAATAAAGTCAATATTACACAGCAGTAAAGTTGGATTTATATTTGGACCTTCGCAGATTGGAGGTTCACTCTTCTGTTTCTCAAGAAATAAACACAAAAATGAAAAAATGTGTATTTTCTTGCTCTGAAATGGACAGAAAAAGTACAACTGAATATTTTTTTAATCCACATTTTGTCCTTTTCTGTGTTTATTTATTGAGGAATAGAAGAGCGAATCTCGAATCTACGATTGTCCCAATATAAAACCAACTTTATTCTCAAAATATTACGACTTTTTTTTCTTACAAGGCACTAAAATGTTGTTGTAGTATAAAGATGTTACGATGAAAAAATAAAAGTTTTCCGACATCTTCAGGATAGAGATGTTTAAGTTTTGTTGTTCATGAAATAATTAACAACTGCAGTCATTGCTGAGGTGTAAGAGAAATAAAACACTCGGGAACATGCCGTTAACTTCCAGGCAGTAACGGTAACTCGGCTTTATCTCCGACCTGGTTCAAGTCATCGGAGTGTTTTATTTCTTACTTGCTGTGCCGTGTAGAACTGAGGGACTGAAGTAAACACACCTCATGTGGATTTTAAGATTGCTGGATGTAGCGAAAGCTGCAGGACACACGTCACACTTGTGAGGCTTTTCCTCTCCATGATGCATGCGGCAGTGATACACCAACTGGCATTTCTGCGCGAAGGAGGCATCGCAGCGGCTGCATGAGAATGGCTTTTCACCTGCGTGTACAGGAAACGTTTAAAGAAAGAGAAGAAAAAAAAAAAGATAAACCTTCAGAAAATTGTCGGCGCAGTGAAGTTATTACCTGTGTGAATCCGCAGGTGTGTCTTGAGCTGGTTTCCCTGCCTGAAGCAGCGCCCACACAGCTGGCACTGATAAGGTTTAAGACCCTTGTGTATGCGCATGTGTCTGCGCAGGCTGCTCATTTCAGAGAACAGGTTCCCGCAGACGTTGCAGATGGGCCGCAGCTTGATTTGCGACACCTTGACGTCACCTTCTTCCTCCCACTCTTCACTGCCTTCCTCTTCCGCTGCTTCGTCCTGTTCGTTTTCATCGTTGCTGGCTTGGCTCTCTCTCAGCTTTCGGCTCAGCTTCCTCTTCCTGGTGCTCGTCCAGACCTTCTTGGCGTTTTCCGGAGCTTCCTGTTTGCCATCGAGGGGGTCGGAGGAGGACGCTTTTGGCTGGTTATTCTCCTGATCCGGTCCTTCGTCCTGTTCCGTTCCTCCTTCTGTGTTGTCGGATTCGGGCATTTCAGGCGGCGGGGGTTTGGAACGTGGCCTGCCTCTCTTACGCACTCCTCCTTCTTTCTGTAACGTCTGTGTGAACATCTCCTCGGGGTTCGGGATTTCGGTGGTCTCAGACGGCAGAGACTTGGTTCGCGGTCGGCCCCTCCCCCTTCCTTGTTTCGCGATTGTAGCCTCTTTAGGATTCTCAATGTCTGAAGTAGTTTTGTTTACGACTTCCTCATTGTTTGCGTTTACCTCCTCTGCGTCTCCTTGTGGATTCGCAGACTCGGACGGTTCCGACTGCACCGTCCCGGGATCCGTTTCTTCATCGTTCACCACTATGGTGTTTTCTTCAGCGCTGGTTGAGTCTACTGCCTCAGAAGACAATGGTCTAGTACGTGGACGCCCTCTTGGTCTTCCGGTTCCTCTCCTCACTACAGTGTTCTCCGGAATCAGGCTCTTATCAATCACCGAAGCGTCCGCTTTGTCAGAATCCAAAGGTCTCGTCCGAGGCCGGCCTCTCGGCCTGCCCCTTCCTCTGCCTCGTCCTCTCTGCGAAAGTGTGCTTTCCTTCCTCGTAATGTCGTCCTCCTCTTCGTAAAGCCGAGTCCTGGGCTTTCGGATCCTCTTCTCAGCACCTTGTGGAGTTTGTTCTCCGGACGACTGGGAATCGTCAACCGGAGCTGCTTTTACTGGAAAAACTGCCGATTTCTTCTCTTCCTCCTTCCTCAGCATCTCTCTTTCCTCCACTTCCTCAAGCGGCTCCAGTGGTTCGTAGTCATCCGGGCTGAGCGGAGAACGAGGATCTGCAAAGAGCGTGTCCCTCACAGTGACAGGGCTTTGTTTGGCAGAACTCGAGGAACAGAGAGCCAGGATTTCCTGTATCCCAAGGTAAGATGCCGTGTTTTGAAAGTTTGGAAACTCATCCCTGTAGAACACACAAGGAACCTTATATTACCTAACAAAAGATTATAAGAGACCCTAGTGCACACTAAACTTTTTCCCCCTCCCACCAGCTCCAGGTTTGCAGTTTTTTTTTTTTTTGGAGAACCTTTCATTCTTGGAGAATGTTTCGATTAATGGTCTCTAGAATCTGTTTTTTTTTTCCATTAGTAAATTCTCAGATACGAATGTATTTTTTAATAATAATTTTTTCAACCCAAATGTGTGCTACGGAACTTTTTCACTCACAAAAATAAATAAATAAATAAATATTTTTTTTTACCACCATAATCACTATTCATGTTTTCAAAGTCACAAACTCCAGATCACATAAATCTATAGACTCAATTTTTGTGTTATAGTGTGAGAAAGGGAACACACACACACCAACTCTGATGTACAAGTGTCATGTGACCTCAAAAATCTGACCTCGTTTTCTGTACTTTCATTTCATGCCTGACTGACTGATCTGTTTGGTATAAAATCAAAATGTTTTATCTTCACGTTCTCCAAAAATCAATTATCAAATTAAAATATTCAACATTACAGTTTTCCAGAAAATCGCCGATAGTTCTAGATACCAGGTATATACATTTCCAGGATGTGCAGGAACCCTTTTGTACAACCGAAAACACTCTCTCGGTTTAATCTCTAAGCCCCAAACTTCACAGACTCGGACTCTTGTCCTCACCCGTCTATGTGTAAGTTTCCCGTGTACATGTAGTCCAGCAGTTTCTCGAACACGGTGCCGTTAACCCACTCGGGGTCCAGTTTAATGGTGAAGTCATCTTTTCCTGCATCGACGCACTGCGTGGAGAAATACTCGCTGAAGGCCGCCAGGACGTTACGGTGAGCTTCGTAGCGAGTCTCACCGATGATCACTGTGCAGTCACACAGGAAACCTCGCTCCCTCTGCTTCCTCAGCTGCTCCAGGAGGAACTCGCCGTGAGGGACACGGGCCATGATGTGGAACACGACGGATCTTCACTGGAGAAACCAGGAAAATCAAAACAGCCAGTGAATGTGAGAGAAGCAATTCATTAGAAACGATTCTCAAAATGTAAAATGTAGTTACATACAAACCCCAAACCTTATATTAATGCGAATGTAGATGTTAAGGATTATTTCAGTATCATTTTTGTAAGCTTCTGGGCCACCAGGACTGCGGTTATTATGCAAAATGCAGGTTTTCCTGCTACATTTCCTCTCCAAATTTCAGTAACTATTTGTGAGGTACATCAGCACCAAGTTCATCCTGTTACACATTATTGATGACCTGAAATCCACCTGAAATCCTCAGACAGGTTTCTCCTCCTTTGCTGTTCATACAGAACGAATGAATCATAAGAATCATATGAACGAATCATAATGAATCACCCTTTAAATCAGTGTAGAGTTGAAGGCAAAATGTCTTTGCTATGATACGATATAAAGCCAAAACACTGATGTATAGTCTATATCAGATTTAAATTCAACACTGAGATGTTATAACTCTTTAACATGTTCAATTTATTACCTTAAATATAATATAACCGTATTATAACATTATTTTTCATTAAAATGAACCTCTACAAACGATTCTTACAAGGACTCGGTACTGTGTGTTAAAAACTACCTAAACGTCACAAAGGTGAATACTTAAACCCAGTTTAATACACAATATTTACAGGATATAATGTCTTTACGTTAATATGAAGTAATAAATAATTAGCTAGCTAACGAACTTTCACAGATCTGACATCAGAGCGACTCTGAATAAAAATAAAAGTTCCCGCCGTTTAAAAGTTGCTAGCTAACGTTAACTTCTTTGCTAACGCGCGAAGATTAGCCACAGACTAGGCCTCAAGTGAGATTCAAATATTTTCCATAAATCTATTTTTAAATTGTATTCCTTATACAAAACCCTCCCGCTATTTCTATACTATCCTAGGAAAGAGTGGTACAAGTTTTGACATTCAAAACAAAGGGCTCTTATTTCGAAAACGGCTCAATCCGGTGCAGTTCGAGCAGCAGCGGCTCGCGGATTTTACATCAAAACACTCAAGGTAGATTAAACCATATAATAAATATATAAAACACTCTAGAAAAAAATGTAATTATATTTAAAATATTCTGATATTAAATATTTAGACCTTACATTAATGCAAGCGTAGATTAAAACCATTCGCGATGGTCGGCCATTTTTAGGCTAGTCCAGTAGGCTCGGAGACATGACATAATATCCGGTTTGGCTCTTCTGATTTTGGTTCTTGATACGTCCTGCAGGTGGCGCCAGAGAGATTGAGGGCGTTTGATACAGCTGCTACAGGACATGCAAAATTTTTCACGCCCCATATTTTACATATTAGCTGCAAAAAATTTATTTAAAGCAAGACATTACAGAAAAAAAAAGAAAAAAAATTAACGCATGTTTTCTTGATTAAACAAAGACCCTCCAACAAACCTCGCCATAAACATTTTTCATTTCCATAGCATTTTTAATTCTAAATCAAAACAATGTTTTTGTTCGTATTAATAAGTATGTATTTAATGACAAAAATCCTTGTTTGTATAAATAAATATATTTTTAAAATACATTCCAAGATCAATAAAAACTTCACAACAATCAGTGGATATCTTTCTTCTTTTTAACGCGTCCTATTCACCGGTAGTGTTTTGCCTTAAAACACACCAACTAAGCCCGATTATTACTTATTTTGAAACATTTCTAATTAAGGTGTCTGATGTCTTAAATGTTCGCTTTATTAAGTCTTATATAAGACTTAATAAAAGTTTAAACACTGTCAAACAACTCTTAAGCAGTTCGAGTCGTTAAAGACTCAGCCATGAGGAAAACATGCACCATAAATTTCACAAAGGTGGAGAACTTAATTAATATTAATGTTTAAGGGGAACTTCACTAATGTTATGAATCTCCAGATGGACTATGGACTCCAATTCCCAGCAGCCAGTGCAGCATTGCATCACGGCCATATGACCACCAACGCCTGACTATCATCCCGGTTTACGGGCAGCTGTGCGTATTGATCACTGTTTATACAGCATTCGGTGTCTGAAAGTGCATCCGCGACAATTAATCGTCCAGAAAAAAAAGTTATACAAGAAAAAAATAATATTCAGTTTATTTATAAAAAGTGAGATAAAATTATTATAAAACATTCAGAAATATATATATATATAAATATTATTACATATTATTATGTACATCATTATAGGGACATCTAAAATCACATTTTCAGACTACTGAACACTCAGCTGTAACATCAACTCCAGAGACACATCTTATTTTTATTTTTTACTTCTTCAACATCACTCATGTAATATATTAACCATACCATTAAATACAGTCGCTGGACAGTGGAGCTGTTTTTTTTATTTATAAAGGAGGAAGGCCGGTGTGATATATTCGGCAGTAGGGTCTCATCAAGTGACGGACGGTGTCCAAAACATCTGTGTACACGGTGGGGGTCAGCACTCCGAACACCCCCAGCAAGCTGAAGCAGAGTGCGAAAGCAGCACAGGCTGTTTTCTTTATATTTCTCTTATAGCCGTGTGTCACTCTTTTAATAAATAAACAGCAGAATGGAGTTAGTGAGCACAGACTGTGAATTAAAAAAAGTTATTGATATGTATCAATATATATATATCTCACTTTTCTGACACATGAAGTGCTTGTTGTTCCTCCAGAGTCTCTGCATCTGCATCTTCTTCCTCCTCTTTCTGCTCTTCCTCAGGGTTCATCTAGTTCATCAGCAGAATATTACGTAAGGAATAAACCAATGCGTGTGGTGCTGTTACAGGAAAATAATCAACATGCCATGCTGGTGGTGTTGTGTGAAGTGGATTTACAGTTACCACATTGAAGTTTATTGTTTTTATATTATTTTTTAAATATGGGTTTACTCCTCTTATACTACAGTGAGTTGCTAATGAACAAGTTGTATTTTTTATCCACTTATAGTTACATTTATTGTTCAGGAACGCCTATGAAACAAGGTATAGCAGCTATAAGCATTCGTTCCATCACCAGCCTCTCTTTAATCTGTCGCTTCAAGTTATAATAAGAGGGGAAAAAAAATCTACCGGATACTTAGACAGAATTCCAAGCTCTTCCCCGAGTGAAACAGACTGCTCAGTAGTGAGTGGCAGCGTCGTATCCACGTTCATGAAGCTTCCTTCGCCCCTTCTGTTAAATACAATAAATATACAAAGGTGTGGATTTACTCAGGTATCTTGCGTGTAATGACTGAATAACTCAAAAGTATAGAGAACAGACGTACACTAAAGCCAATGCCAACTGGTCTTCCAAATCATTTAGCTTCTCCTTCATGTCCTGAATAATAAAACACACATTTAAATATTTTTAAATATTAAAATAAAAACCCCAACCCTAACGTGATGAACGAGATCAGCAGGTGTACCTGTTTAATAGTGATGTATTCGGACACCGAGTCTTTGAGCTGCTCGATGGCAAAATCCCTCTGAGAGAAAAGCATAAGGATTATTCTACAATTTAAACGTTATATTTACATTTACATTTATTCATTTAGCGGACGCTTTTATCCAAAGCGACTTACAAATGAGAAAATACAAGCAAAGCGATATATCAAGCAGAGAACAATACAAGTAGTGCTACCATACAATATTTTATGCTAATCTCTGTCCATGAACACGAAGCCTGTTTACTTCAAACTTTCTCAGAATAAAAGTCTAAGCTCAGTTCTTAAACACCGTTATTTTAAATCAAACACTGCCATGAAGTCTTCAGTTAAAGTGTGTGTTAAATGGATTGAAGCCTTTCAGAGATAGAACTACTTTCTCAGAGGGAAGAGTTTGGGACGTGTGTCTCGGATGGCGTACTGATACCACAAAAGCTTGTGTAGAGGAACCGGGACTACTTTTATTTTTTTTTACTGCATCACTCCAGTGTTGGATAGTTTGCTAAAAGTCCATAAGAACAGCTCTGGGAAGATTTTTCTCTCACGTCTATCTCATCCTCACATCTTTATTATTATAGGGTTGAATTTGTGCTTTATAGTCGTGCATTTTAAACCTTTAATGACACAACAGCTGCTTTTATATTTCTATTATCAGTGATTTTGTTAAAGTACACAGGTTTTGTTCTCTCAGTGCAGAAAAACAAGTTTTTCCTGTTCTATGCGTTCAGTGGAAAGAGTTTAACTTTAATAAAGATTGTGCTGTGAATGAATTAAAGTTACCTGATTTATGAGTTCATCTTTTTGTTCCAGATGAAGCCTGTTCTCCGCTAGTTGTTGCTAAAACATAATGTGAATTTATTTGATTAAACATGTAATAATGTGTGTGTGTTTTATTCCTCTTATATCACAGCAATTTTCTAACGATATCATTTTTTTAAGAATGAAAGAATGACTAATTTTCTTTTTAAGAATAAAATAATGTTTTTTTCAGAATGAAAGAATTTCATTTAAGAATGAAAGAATTTAAGAATAAGAACTCTTGAATATTTTAAAGAAATTTAAGAATTTAAGAATGAAAGAATCGACCTCAAAACAGGTCGTCATGTTACAGAGAAACCATGAAAGCGTAAACTCCTCTGTCCTGAAGATGTCAGATGAAGTTACAGCTTTACACTGGAGACTCCTTCCGTGAATAAGAAGGTCAATAAACTAGCCCAACAATTAAACCTTCTGACTAATCAGAATCCAGAACCGAACATTGCTGTGGCATAAGCAGTGCAATATTTCTTTAAAACCAAAAATCTGTCACCTGTAAAGCTTTTAATGCACAGCTGAGCTTGGTGATCTCCTTCTCCTGCTGCTCTTTTTCCAGGAGAAAACTCGACATCTGTAAGGAAAGATCATAATCACAATAAATTAACCAAGTAAATTAAATTAAGCTGAAAAGAGAGAAGAGGAACCGTTCTGACCTGCACATACCTCACTAGAAAGAGCTTCTACCTGCTGTCTGAGTGTTTGATTGTCCTTTGCCTGTCACAAGTTCACAACAATAAACCATGATGTGTTGAACAGATGGATCACTAAGCAAAATGCTGAGTGAGACATTTACATATTCAGTTCTGTCCTCTTTACGCACGAGTTCTTTGCGGTTCGCCTCGATCGCCTCACAGATCTCATCTTTCTCTGTCTTTGCAGCTCGAATCTCCTCCAGTTCATTCACAAGAGGCTGAACATTCTGAATCGACTGCTTCAAGCTGCAGAAACACACATACGCATATTAATAACTAGCAGAAGGTGTCAATCAAATTTGTTATTATTTTATCCCGGCAGCCATTTTAAGTTAAGCAGCTAAAGTTTATCCTGGCAGCCATTTTAAGAACATCTGGTTCCCTGAGTGTTAAATCACACAACAGTGGAATGTAAAAAAAACAAAAAAAACAACAACAAAAAAAAACCCTGAACATCTTTACACCTGAACCTTTTTATTCTGGATTGTGATTGGCCGTCAGGTGTTGATTAATTTTCTATAACAGCAGCTCTGACAATAGCGCGGGTTTATATTAATGCGCTCAGATACGTTATGGTTTCTATAGTAACAGCTCGTTCACAGGGATTCATACGGCAGACGTTCCACTGATAATAAAAAGATTTTAAAAACCGTTGTTATGATGAAGTTTTCTGTAAGGAGATGTTTATTTATCATTTATGGAAGGAGTCTCCAGTGTCAGCGCTTTGTAGCAGTCAGAGGTAAAGCTGTAACTTTAAGTCATCCAGGTGAGATGATGTCAATAATAGTGTGTTCCTATAGGCTACATCTGTGATGTCTGATACCTTTTGATTTGGTTCTTCAGCTCGCTGTTCTCGGACCTAAGAAGCACATTGCTGTCCTCTGCCATCTCAGCAGCTTTTTGCAGGTCAGTGTTTAATGTCCTCAGGCAGCTGTTGGAGTGCAGAAGCTCAGCTTTATCTGTGCCCTTGTCTGAATTCCTGTGCAGCACAAACAGAGAACAATGCATTATGTGACAGAGGATTCCGTTTCCTTTAGTGTCTGTATAACTGAATCACAACATTTTAAACACTCACTCATCCTGCTGTTCCTCTGGAATGTGGAGAGAGTCGTACTCTTCCATAAAGAGCATTTTCTTCTAACACCAGAACATCATCTTAACACAATAATACAACCATATGTAGAAGTATTCCGCACGCTTCAGTATTCTGCACAAGCCTCTGGCTGCTCATTAGAGTTAAATTCATATATTTAAAATCTATATTCTGAATTTATATATTTCTGTAAAGCTGTTTTGGGACAATGTCCACTATTAAAAGTACTATACAACTAAAACTGAATTGAACTTCTGTATTCCACACACTTCTGTGTATTTAATACTTTATAAAGAAGTGCAATTCATTAATTTACTGTTTACTTAGCATGAAAAGGTCAAGGGTAAGGAACAATTAACAGAATACTACATGAAAAATAACAATAAGGTGAACACCGAAATGTACTGAATATTAAACTGTATGTAATATTGACATGCTATAAAATACTAAAGTGTACTAATAATAAATTGAACAAACTACTGAAGTGAAATTCTTAAAGTACATCATAGTTATGTGTACACACTTTTCTCGACTAATTAAACAAGGCTAGTTTAAATTAGCTAGCTAGTCACATAGCTTGAGAGCTAACGCTAACGCTCTCGAGGACAGACTGGTATAAAGCACATTTCATAAAGTATTTCTAAAATATTAAATATGAAAGAAACATATAACTATAGTAATTTTAAGGTCTTTTCTAATCAAACATTCAGCTTGTAAGTTTTTTTCTCTCTCAAGTCTTACCATCTTATTTATTTACTGACGCTAACGGATAAATGCTACTCTGAAAAGCTCGCGCAGTGAATCTTTTCGAACGAGTCTTTTAGGTGTACCGATTCCACTGAATCACCATTCTAAATGATTAATTTGTCGCTATCGTTAACTCTTTAAAAAATAAATAAATAACATATTTTAATAGTTAATAATCAGATAAATACATAATATATACATAATATATTATACCACTCCACGTAAGCCTGCAGAAATCAGTGAATTGGTGTATTGAACTAAATGAGTCGAATGACAAAATGAATCATTTTCCACATGACTCAAAAACACCGCGATCGCCTGTGATGAATTTAATATCGATCATATCTCACACCTAATATACATTTTATGTATAATTTAAACTTCACGTTTTCAGATTATTTCCTACAATAGAAGATGTTTGCATGATCCCATACAATTAGTTATAACTTCTTCTTCTTTAGATATGAATCCTTTTTAACATTCCGAGAATACGTTTATTTGTATTAGGGACATGCAAAAGCGACGAAGGGTTTAGGGACCGTCTACAAAGTACATGAAATCTCTTTTTACGTTAAGTAGCCCTAAGTAATACGTTACAATATTTCAAAATTAGGTGTCAGTACAACGGCATTAGTAAGCTATGTACCTAAATATTTCCCCCACAAGGTAACTAATGTATTTGGTAACGAGCAAATAATGATTATAATGTTCACATGTGTAAAATGACTCTTATAGCATCATTCATATGCACTGTACCAACATGGTGTGTTTATATTAGCCCCAAGCAAAATCATAAATTTCAACACAAACCTATTATTACTGAGATTTGTAAAATGAAAATTATAGATCAAACTTCAAATCATGATCTTTTAAAGCATGTAAATAAAATGCTGGGACGTTTGTGATGTTGGACATTTGCACGCTTTTTCTAGAAATATGTACTTTAGATTTGTCATATCAAAAACTTTATTTTAACACAGGTTTAGTAATCTTTTATTCAGTATCCTAACATGCTACAAATTGTACACACACACACACACACACACACACACACACACACACACACACACACACACACACACACACACAAACACACACACACATACACAAAAGCCGAAAAAACAATCACGCTTTGTTTTGATCTTTACATTTTTTTTCTTATATTTGTCTCATGACCAGTTTGCCTCATCATCTGCTCCTGGTTAAGAGTCCTGCACTGACGACACAAATTCATACATTCAGTCCTTCAGTTCCCAGCGACTTCCTGAAACCTCATCTGTGTCACTGACTCTGATCTGCGAGCAGGTGAGTTCCAGGCAGGTAGGAATGATTTCTCAGAAGTTTTTTTTGTTCATTTAAAGCCTTTAAAGTGTTTATTATTTTGCTTTATTAAGAGACGTTATATTGTGTTGTTTTAATGTTACACAGCTTTCAGTTTTATGCAACAAATCAGTTTTTAGATAAATCAGATAAATAATAGATTCAGCCTTAGCTAATTATATAATCTTGCAATATTACATATTACAGGATTATACCAAGTACAATGTACAATGTGTGTTATTATTGTGTTGCTAATACTTTATTTTTCTGAGTTCTTGATATATTTTAACTGGAACAGGTTTCCTAATATAAATATAGAAATATTAGGGTTTGTTCTTTTCAAATGTAGGTCTCTGGGAAAAGCTGAGAACAAAATTAAAACTATTGATCAGATGTTGGTTTTATATGAGCTTGTGTAATTATATTTGTGTTATTTCTGCAATATGTAAGTCTAATAGGCCTTGATTTTGGTTTTATGAGTTTTATTTTCCAGTGTTTGTGATGCTCATTTGGCATTTATTAGAATTAATTAGAATTTTGACTTTTCAAAATGGGACATGAGTTTCAGTAGGACTTTCCTGCTTAACAATAAATGTCATTAAATTGAATTAAAATTCCCCAAATCATCAGAGCACAATAGTTATTGTTAGACAGCACAATAGGAAGCTTTATACCACTATGTGACCACATGACGACTCATGCATTATAACTGCTAATGATGTGCTCATTACCTTCTCGCCACCTCACAGACAGTCGCACTGTCTCCACCATGAAGCGTGTCGTTGTGTGGATGTTTTCGCTGACACTGGTCATCTCAGTGTCATCTCAGGTCTTCCACTGGGGTCCGTGTCCGACGCCGCTGGTCCAGCCGAACTTTGAACTGAACAGGGTTTGGAGAAACTTTCCTGCCCTTTATTTCTCAGATCTCACTCAGGTACTGTAAATGGATTCACCTTTTCTGTTGTATTTTTAATGCAGTACCTGGGAAAGTGGTACGAAATCGAGAAACTCCCAGCAACCTATGAGAAAGGCACATGCATCGAAACCAACTACTCTCTCAGACCTGACAAGACCATCAGAGTTGTTTATGTCCGGACACGGTCAGTGATTTATACTGAAACGATCTGTATTTTAGTATTAGAAATGGATGAGAGTTAATTCCATTATAAATACATGTTATATTGTGCTGTTTATAGTAAGGGAAAAGTGAGGACTGCTGAGGGAACAGCCATCGTACAGAACCAGAGAGAACCGGCTAAACTCGGAGTCAGTTTCTCCTACTGTGAGTATTTAAAGGTGCAATAGTCGATTTTTTAAAATTCCTTGCTGGTACAAATAACCTGGAAGATCTGTAGAATAAAAATGCACTAAGCAAAAAACTACAAAAAAAAATGCACTAAGCCATTATCTAAGCAAATGTGTATATTAAGTTGCTGAGAAAACCTGCTTGGAAAACTGTTTTCTGGTCCGGAACGCTTGTTTGTGTTTGGATACGCCTCCTGTCAGCCGTTTGATACAGACACAACAGGAAATCTATCAGTGAGTCAGTGAGAACAATCTTTTCAGTGAGTCAGTGAGAACAATCCACTTAGCTCAAATAAGAGACTGATTATGATACTAAACAATGTTGTGTTTATCAGCGTGAATTTGCTAATCAGCTGATAAAATCAAAGTGCTTAATGAAACTTTAATCTAATATGAACTGTACTTGGTGCTACTAAAGTAATCTGATTATTGAGTGACTCATGTAGAGATGGAGCATTCCTGTTCGTTTTAACAGGATTAGTCAAATACATGTAAATTATTGCCCAAATCATTTCTTTTGTTGTTGCAGTTATTAGATTTTGCAGACTTATTTCTATAATAATCTTCCTCAATTCGGTGGTGAATTTACTTTCTACCGCAAAAGAAAGAAAGAACAAGCTGATTTTTGAGAGAATTTCCTTTTTTCCGCCATTTTCTTCTGGCTGATTCGAGGTGGGCGGAGCTACATTCCATAGAAGTGATGCTACCTATGCACCAATCAGAATTATTGATCAGAACTGACTACTTTCCTGATTTCTCTGTCTCTTTGTGAGTGCTTCTGCATCTATAGCTAGAAATTTGAGTGTAATTTAGAGTAATAATTTACGTGTGGTGAGGGTGAGTGCTCACATTGTGTTTCTACTGTGAAAGGAATGAGATTTAAAACTGAGATCATATTCATGATATCCACTGTTTTTATATATTCACTCAGACCATTAAACAGTCTCTCTCTCTCTCTGTGTTAGTCACTCCATACAGCCCGCACTGGGTTTTATCCACTGATTATGACTCCGTGGCGCTGCTTTACTCCTGCACTGAAGTTCTCCGGCTGTTCCACGTGGACTACGCCTGGATTCTGTCCCGCAGCCGTTCTCTCCCACCAGAGACCATCTACCACGCCAAGGAGGTCTTCTCTCGGGACAACATCGATGTTAGTCGGATGGTTCCGACCGATCAGCACGGCTGTGAGGGCGGGGCTTAAAACTACCACCACCATATCCATAAATTTACATATACAAATATGACAGATGAATCTCTTAGCATAAACGCTTTAATAAGCGGAGGTGGAAAAAGTGCTTACAATTACTTTTTTGTTTCTCATAATATCAGTTATATTTGTGTGCATTTTACTTTTACATGCAGTAAATAGTCATATGGAGAAATTATTATTATTATTATTAGATTACATAAAAAATAACTCAATTCCATGAAAAAAGTGTGAATTCAGATGAGTGATGCTGAATTTATGGTTATTTAACAGATTGTTATCTGAATGAAAAGGTTTAAACGCTAGCCCCGCTCTTAACCCCGCCTTTAACCCCGTTCCCAACCCTGATCGTTGCACATTTTTATGCAAATGAATACATGGGAATTGTTAGTTGTTTTGTTTTGAAATTTGACCCAAAACCATTTAATTAAAATGTAAACTTGAATATGTTTTAATGTGCACACGTGTTTAACTTAGTAGTATAATATTGATTTCTGCTTTTAATTAAGATTTTAACACAAATAATTTTTTCGGCACTTTTTCCTTCTGTTCTAAATGTTTTTGTCATATCATGGTTCTTCTTGATGGAATAAATATTTTATCAAAGTTTGTTTTATTTGGCTGCTGTAGTTCTGAATCACATCCAAACAGCGCCCCCTATCGACCAAACACTTTATATTTTGCATGTATTTTCATTTTTATCCTCTGTTCCATTCAAACTTTCAGTTCTATCAGCTGAATGTTTATAATTAGAATGAACGTTAGATATATTAATGTGCTTGAGCTTAACACATGATCATAACATTTTAAGATATGTCAGTTTGTCCTACATAAATACTTCCTGTGCATGATGTTAAAAATATCTTTTAATGACTCTCAGGAAAGTCTGAGATAAATAAATAAATAACTATGCACAAAATGTGTATGAGGTTGATTTTGGGGATGGAGAAGATTTTGGGGAGGAGGCACACACACACACACACTCACACACACACACACACACACACACACACACACACACACACACACACACCATTCAGAAACTCTGAACATTTCCAGCAGCTTTGAGCAGCGTAGATTATTAAACAGAAGAACACCTTAAAACAGGTAATGATTAAAAAAAAAAAAAACTAGTACAAAACAACCAGACTGAAGATTAAACAGGAAGTTTTATAAAATTTGATTTAAAAAAAATCTTTGCACTTTTATTCCACTGTGTGTGTGTGTGTGTGTGTGTGTGTTTAGGGAAAGATGAAGTGGTGTGTTCTGTTGTGCGCTTTCTTCATGTGTTTTGTTGCCAATCATCTCAGTGGTGAGTAACTTTTGTTTATAATTATTTTTTAAACAGAAATGATTTTATTTAGTCTTTAGATGTATTTAGTCTTTTAATCACAATAATAATAATAATTAAAGAATAATCTTCTTAAGAATAAGCTATTTACACCATGTTGTATGTTTTTATTAAGATTGTGAGCTCAGTGTTATATTTTGAGACAAAAAAAATCTTTATAAATAAAACTTGGCACAGAACTCCTTATATTTCCTGAGTCGAGGAGCTGACATATGAATCAACTCTTTGTGAGTTGTGTAGCCTACTAATAGATCTCTCTCTCTCTCTCTCTCTCTCTCTCTCTCTCTCTCTCTCTCTCTCAGGGGCTCGAGTCATTCCTGAAGGAGGTAAGATGTTATTTCTACTGGAGGGTTTGATGTTATAGTTTTGACCTATCGTATCTGATTTGAGCCATAAGATTTTTTTCTTTTTCTTGATTTTCTTTCTATGCATCTGCACAAACCTTGTCTTTCCATGAATTCTAAATAGTTCTATCTGGTTTTCCTCACACAGTAAATCTATATTACTGATTATTTTAGTTAAGAACGGTATTTAAGGTGTCCTACAGGACTGTAATGGTTTCTGATGGTCACTTGTTTAAAAGTTGTGCTTTAATGGTATTTCCATGGAAATATAATGGATGTTTCAGTGATATTACCTCCACATTAAATATTTCCTGAATCTGTAAGGAAAAAATGGAATCTTTAAACTTTTAAAATCATTAAATAGTGAAGAGAAAATGTTAAACAAGGAAAAGATGAACACATTTCTTTTTTGTAACAGAAGAACCTCCACATCTGTGCAATATTGCTGTCATGTTTCTGTATTTTTATACTCAGTTCCCTATGATGAGCCCCTGGCCAGACCCTACTGGCCGTACTCAACCTCTGATTTCTGGAACTACATCGAGTACTTTCGCAGTATCGGAGCCTACAACCAGATCAATGAGATGGCCAGAACTTTCTTTGCCCACCAGAATCTTGGTGACACTTTGGGATATGAAGTGGCTGAGCAACATGAACGCTAAATGGGCAATCAGACTTCTCTCTGCATGAGGATTTAAGGCATAATGACAGATATGAATAGTTTGTAGTTGATATTTAATAATATAGTTAATAATAGCAATAATAGTTAATTCTCAAGTTTTAACGTTAAAAAGTTATCAACATTAGATAGGCTTTGATGTGTGTTCATTTTGATCTATAAAATGTCAAATTATTTTGTAATCAGTTATACTTGTAACAAGTCCTGTATTAAACACTATAGTCCTCTGTTCTTCATATAAACATATACATTAAATACTTGTCATAAGTATATTAAACTCTTGTTTATGGAGTTAATCAGCTTGCAGACAATGCTGTTTATGAAAAAAATCTATTAATTATTGCAAACATTTTGTAACTAAATACAATTATAAAAACGAAAAAAAAAAAACTGTTAACGAAACAAATAAAATAAATAAAATTCGAGGCTGTGCGCATTACACGGTTCAGACCCGTTCTCCAACAGCGCCAGTGGCTCCTGGTTTCCAGTCGGCTGCATTTAAATGTGACACCACCGGAAGTTGCTTTACTAGCCTAGCTTGGTCGGCTGCTTTTAAAGCTCTCGTTAGCTGTTTTTTAAACAGTCATTCCGAAGACATGAAGCCTGCAGTGGATGAAATGTTCCCTGAGGGAGCCGGACCGTATGTGGATCTGGATGAGGTTCGTGTCGAGCTGATTTTTTTTTCTTTATTTGAGAAAGTAATGCTAGCGATGTTTACTTCAGATACAGTAAACAGGCGTTTCCCCCCGCCCCAGTCGCATTGCGCTAAATACCGCCTCCTGCTTTTGGATTGGCTAGAGTATCCTTGCATTGCGATTTGATTGGTTGACACGTCAAACTCTGGAGGCGGGATTTGTATGTGTGTGACATACGAGTGAGGGGGAGTATGGCAACTGTAATGCTAGTTAGTTTACACCTTTAATCAGATTTTTCCTTTTAAAAATATATATTGGGACGCACAGTTAAATTAATGTAGTTATTTATTAGTTATTTAACTAGATGGAAGTCGCTACATATAAAAAAACATTTTAATAAAGATATCCTTTTCTGAAAGCTAGCTAATATTGATACAGCTAGCGAGACACTTTTATATCAAGTACATAAACTCACTATTATTATTATTATTATTATTATTATTATTATTTTCTTAAAAATCATATAGTTTTACATTTATAACAAATAATATTTGCTTGTTATTTACTCAAAACATTTTATTTATTCATGAATTAATTTTTTAAATGTATTTTATTAATTAGTGGTCTAATTTTTTTATATAATTTATGTATTGATTCATTTACGTCTTTCTTTCGACGTTTCTTTCACCACAAACACATTATTTTGTTGTTATTGATGTTTATGCAGTGTCCTCCGCCACGTACACACAGTTATAACACAATATTATTTTACACATTTTCACAGCGGAGTTATTTATTTATTTATTTATTTATTTATTTATTTATAGAAGATTCCCAAAGCTTCATGAATGTAATTAAACCTGTAATAAATATGAATCACTGCTGTATAAAAGGAGACATGGACAAATAAAGTGGCACACAGCTTGAAATGTTAATATTATTAAATATATATGTATATATATTTAAAAACTTGAAATAGTAACTGATTAGTTCATGTTTTAATGAATCAGGTTTTTTATGTGAGGAATTGTTGATTTATTGTTTTATTTTCTCTTGTATAGTAGTGATGATTTTTCCAGTAATTCAGTAAATGTCATTATGATCTGTGTGTGTGTGTGTGTGTGTGTGTGTGTGTGTGTGTGTGTGTGTGTGTGTGTGACCACAGGCAGGGGGCAGTACCGGGCTGCTGATGGATTTGGCTGCTAATGAGAAAGCCGTGCACTCCGACTTCTTCAACGGTGAGACACGTGACAGGAAGATTCCTTCCTTCCTTCCTTTCCACCCTCCCCTCTTCCTCGCTCCCTCAATTCCAGAATTCAGTCCAAACACAAAGTTTAGAGTTCTGGTTTTCCTGACTTTAGAAGAAGAAGAAGCCTTTATTTGTCACATATTCATTCTTTATTTCTCTTTATTTGCTTTTTTCCTCCATTTTCCCCTCATTTATTCTTCCTTTCTCTTTCCATCTTATCTGCCTCTCTTCTTATTTTCATTTGTTCTTTCCTTCCCACTCTTCTTTCATTCCCTCCTTCTTCTTTCTACCCCGCTTCCTCTTGTTTTTTCTTCCTTTTTTCCCTTCCCTGGCTTTCTGTCTTCCCTCCTTTCCTTTGTCGTTCCTTCTCTCTTCCCCTTTTCCAGTCTCTCCTCTCTCATTCCTGCTTTCCTTCATGACTGATTTGGGCACATAAAAAACTAATACGTCATTTTTAAAATTCACTCACTCACTCACTCACTCACTCACTCACTCACTCACTCACTCACTCACTCACTCACTCACTCACTCACTCACTCACTCACTCACTCACTCACTCACTCACTCACTCACTCACTCACTCACTCACTCACTCACTCACTCACTCACTCACTCACTCACTCACTCACTCACTCACTCACTCACTCACTCACTCACTCACTCACTCACTCACTCACTCACTCACTCACTCACTCACTCACTCACTCACTCACTCACTCACTCACTCACTCACTCACTCACTCACTCACTCACTCACTCACTCACTCACTCACTCACTCACTCACTCACTCACTCACTCACTCACTCACTCACTCACTCACTCACTCACTCACTCACTCACTCACTCACTCACTCACTCACTCACTCACTCACTCACTCACTCACTCACTCACTCACTCACTCACTCACTCACTCACTCACTCACTCACTCACTCACTCACTCACTCACTCACTCACTCACTCACTCACTCACTCACTCACTCACTCACTCACTCACTCACTCACTCACTCACTCACTCACTCACTCACTCACTCACTCACTCACTCACTCACTCACTCACTCACTCACTCACTCACTCACTCACTCACTCACTCACTCACTCACTCACTCACTCACTCACTCACTCACTCACTCACTCACTCACTCACTCACTCACTCACTCACTCACTCACTCACTCACTCACTCACTCACTCACTCACTCACTTTTTTTTCTTAACAGCAGAATGTTAATAAATAGAGTTTAAGACTAAGAGGCAAAGAAAGGACAGCCAGGTAAATACATTCAGTGTTTAAATCCATGTAATAATGAGATGTATAGTGAATATTAAAGAGGTGTAAAGTTTTGGCACCCCCAGTTTTGTTTGGGTTGCTGCATCTCGTGTTCGGTGAGAGAGCTGCAAGAGACGCACATTTTAACATAAAATCAAACTTTATTATTGCTTATCAGGAATAAAAATGTGTGAATTTGTAGCGGTGTTTGATTCATTATTTAGGTGAGTTACTGGATTAAAAATATAGTTTTCACCTGCTATATAAGAACAACATTTTGTCTATTTTTAAAATATGGCCTAGTCTCTTGTAAAGGGTGCCATTATTATTATTATTATTATTATTATTATTTTTAAATTCTGCAGTTACTTCCCAATACCCTTATAATAAATAGCTTTAATTGCACCTTGAGTATTAAAGCAAACCCAGTCCACAGTCCATCTATCTTATTATATGCATTTGATTTTTATCTAATTATGGCTACAGAGTGGTAGTAAATATGCTTTAGCTTGGTGTCAGGAATGAGTCCGAGACGCAGGCTGTTAAAGAGTAAAGCAGAAACGCAACCCTGGTGTGTAAAGGCTTTTTTACGGGGCTTCGTTGGCTCCAGCACAGCACGGCTCCAAGTTTTAAAGCCGTGTTTCCGTTTGCAGCGGCTGAAAAGAGCTTAACACGTGTCACACGAAAGCAGCTTCATCCGTAAGGCGAAGTGGAACAATGCTGGAGGGAAAAGAAGAAAAAAACAACTGCACACGTCTTTAATGAGGAGAAATCCTGCACATATATAAGCTCTGGGAAGTGACGGGTTGTGTAGGTTTTTTTTTTTGTTCACTAAATTTAATTCTGTTGTTTTTTTTCTGTCTCAGATTTTGAAGACCTGTTCGATGACGATGACATCCAGTGATGAAGATGAAGCAATGAATCAATCGTGTGAAATTGTACTTTTTCCTTATCTGTATAAAGTCCAGTTTATGATGCTATGGGTATTTTTTGTCAATAAAACGTTTTGTGAAAAAATGAAAACGGACAACATCTTTTAAATTTCCAGATGTTTCTGAACGGTAAAGATCCCACACATTCCATTACATGAGCTGAAACGATCCTGATTCTTTTCTGTTCCTGTTGAAATCTGTTTCCAGCTCAGATTGCAGGTTTTTGTAAATTCCTGAACACCTGTAGCTGTGTGTAATTACACCTTCAATCCGGCGTTAACACAAAGATACAGATGTTCTTCGGCTCACATCTTCACGTTTGCTGAAAAATATGTTTCTGTCGAGACGTGCAACATCTCAAAACCCCCGAGGAAAGAAACGGGAAAAGAGACAAACATCACAACGTCTGTGTCTCTGCCATCAACACATACATCAGTACTGTGTGTATAACTCATTTTACTGTATAGCTGTGGGTTAGTTGCCCAAAATTCAATCATTTATTTGAGTGAAAAATTTTACAATGGATTAGAAAATATATTTTTTAGGTAAAACTTTTGTCATGTAAATAATACACACTGTTTGTGTTGCTGTAATAAAAAAAATACAGAGTAATGGAGTGATTTCCACCATGAAGTAGATTATTTTCCTCTAACAGCACATTCCTAAGTGTTTTATTCCTCTTACACCACAGTAATTTACCAACAATTACAATTTATTTATTAAATAACGGTCAAATTTTTAAAATCGATTTATATTAACATTCACAAACAAGTTACTTCCTGTTCTCACTTACGTTACAGCAGCTATGAAAGTCACCAGAACTCGCTTTATTCCCTCTCTTTATTCCCTCTCTTCATTCTCTCTCTTCATTCTCTCTCTCTATTCTCTCTCTTTATTCTCTCTTCATTTTCCCTCTCTTTATCTCTCTTTATTCTCTCTCTTTATTCCCTCTCTTTATTCCCTCTCTTTATCTCTCTTTATTCTCTCTTTTTATTCCCTCTCTTTATTCTCTCTTTATTCCCTCTCTTCATTCTCTCTCTCTTTATTCCCTCTCTTCATTCTCTCTCTCTTTATTCCCTCTCTTCATTCTCTCTCTTCATTCTCTCTCTCTTAATTTTCTCTCTTTATTCCCTCTCTTCATTCTCTCTCTCTTTATTCTCTCTCTTTATTCTCTCTCTCTTTATTCTCTCCCTTCATTCTCTCTCTTTATTTGCCCTCTCTTTATTCGCTCTTTCTTTATTCTCTCTCTTTATTCTCTCTTCATTCTCTCTTCATTCTCTCTCTTTATTCTCTCTATTCTCTCTCTTCATTCTCACTTTATTCTCTCCCTTCATTCTCTCTCTTTATTCTCTCACTTCATTCCCTCTCTCTGTTCTCTCTCTTCATTCTCTCTTCATTCTCTCTCTTCATTCCCGCTCTTTATTCTCTCTCTCTTTATTCTCTCTCTTCATTCTTTCGCTTCATTCCCTCTCTTTATTCTCTCTCTTCATTCTCTTTCTTTATTCTCTCTCTCTTTATTCTCTCTCTTTATTCTCTCACTTCATTCTCTCGCTTCATTCTCTCTCTTTATTCTCTCTCGCTTCATTCTCTCTCTTTATACTCTCTCCATTCTCTCTTTTTGTTCTCTCTTTATTCTCTCTCTTCATTCTCTCTTTTTGTTCTCTCTTTATTCTCTCTCTTCATTCTCTCTTTTTGTTCTCTCTTCATTCTCTCTCTTCATTCTCTTTTTGTTCTCTCTTCATTCTCTCTTCATTCTCTCTTTTTGTTCTCTCTCACTTTATTCTCTCTCTTCATTCTCTCTCTTTATTCTCTCTCTCTCTTTATTCTCTCTCTCTCTCTTTATTCTCTCTTTATTCTTTAAACAAACCAGCAGCGTGTAAGATAAGGATTTAAAATGACCGTAAGATCGAGCGCTTTACAAATCGTAATAACTGGTATAAGATAATAATCTTGTTTTCTCTTCAGTGTTTTATATAAAGACAGAAAACCTCTAAAATCTCCTCACAGGCTTCGATATAAGATATAAGATATGCTTTATAAAATATTTACAGAATGCTTATGAAAGTGTGAACATATAAATACTCTGTGAAATATGAATTTTTACTTCAGTGACATAAACAGTTCATTTGTGTTGCATTGTTCTTATACTGTATAAAAAAGTCTGTAGAATGAAGTAAAGTAGATATTTATGATCATACAAGGTGCAGCACACAGTGAGATGAAATAACGTTTGTCCTGGATCCAAGGTGAAAGATAAATACAGTTTATATGACAAACACATACTCAACACATTATATGATTATCATTAGGTGATTTAACCAACAGTTTATGGTTATTGTTGTCCATTTCTTGATGGACAAACCTAGATGATCTGGGTTTCATAAAAAACAACCCTATGTTAAATAGATATATGGTGTTGCACAGACCCGAGCTCCTTCTTTTCTTTCTCCTCTCTCCTCCTTTCTCCTGCCATGTCTGTAATTCTGAGATCTGATTGGTCGGCTGGTGAGATGAAAGGAAACCAATCGCTGTGTCTCCTGAAGTCTGTTCAGGACACTGCATTTTGTTTTTAATTATCAAGGTGGTGTTTAAAACGTGCCTGAACCTTCACTGGGGGCACAAACAGCACCGGAGCCTCTGCAGAACTGCTGCAGAACCGCAGAGCCAGGTCTTCATATACAGCCTCTGTCCAGAGGCCCAAATTCTTCCACACCTTTCGCAGGTAAGACGAGTCTCACCTTCCTGCATCATCTCCATTCAGTTTAAAACTTATATCACTATTCTCACTAATCTGTCTCAAACCCCAAACTTTACCGTTTTTTATTCTTCATTATGAGAGTCATCAGAACCAACGATAGATATCCTGAACAAGACAGCAGAATCCAGGGTTGCCAGATTTGTCTATTTCCTGAATTTCTTTTGATTTGCATAAATTATCTTAGTAATATTATCATCTTTGATTCAGTACAAGTCAGTTGTTTATTTGTATAATCACTTTCAACGATAAGTAATCTGGATATAGATTTTGATCAAGCCAAAGAAGTCAAGTAAAGGTTGAAAAAATTATTATTTTTAATGTAAACAGTAAAT
This sequence comes from Ictalurus punctatus, assembly GCF_001660625.3. Taxonomy (NCBI): domain Eukaryota; kingdom Metazoa; phylum Chordata; class Actinopteri; order Siluriformes; family Ictaluridae; genus Ictalurus; species Ictalurus punctatus. The sequence goes on along the minus strand of NC_030438.2, from coordinate 9,445,295 downwards.
ACATGTCTCATTATGTATGTTTTGTTGCTAAACAGGTAAAATTATGCATCAATATAAATAAGGTTCTGTAACTGCAGTACTGTAAATGTGTATCAAATAAAAATACTCACTGTTTTACTGTAGAAACCTATTAAATTATAATTTATTCATCGTCATAGCCATTCTATATATGTATATATAACATGATGAGACTATTTTAGGATCTTTATGGAAAAACTGCGTATATATGATGTTAAATCCTTCATGATATATTTAATATTCATGAGTTTAAAGTTTATTTCAGTTTTTGGAGTCTTTGAAACTGCAATTCGTGTGATTTTGTGATATTATTTCAAACGGTTATATCAATAATTCACATTTTATTTCAGAAAATATAAATACACTTAATGCATTAAAGAGATATAAAATATGAATTTGTATTTGAGTTCTGTTAAATTGTTCTAATTAAGCTCCAAGTAACTGATTAACCTGAAAATTCATCTGTAGGAATCAAGAGCTGAAAAATGGCTCGTCTGAGAAGATCATCCTTCTCTCACATCTTCACAGGATTTGTGCTGACTACAGCCATATTTGCAGGTGAGATCACCGCTCTGGACCTGTAGGATTATAGAACTATTACAGAATTATTCTCAGCTGATGTATCACAATATGAGATGGGTAGATATAATTCAGAATTTTAAGGGATCAGAATAAAACATGTAAATTCAGACTAATAAAGACTAAAAAATAAATGTCAACAATAACCAATCAGAATGGCAGTGGAAGTGTTCCCAGTTGCAGCAGAAGTTGATGTGCAGACTGATGTCATTTTATAATTTATAGACAAATTTTTAGTATAATTCAGTCCCTAACACTGAAACTGCAATAAACACATGCAAATCTTGGACATGTTTAATACCAGACGTACAACAGTATAGAAGATAGATTGATGACTCTATATGAATCTATAATCTGCTTTTTAAAACAATTCCATTTTCCTGTTCCGTCAGTATAAATATGGGTTTCTCGGTAAATTTACAGTATTTTATGTACATAATTATATCATGTTCATAATGTATAATATTCATTATGTTCAGTACGTTATTTAAATGTGTACAAGATTTTTTTGGGGGGTGTATTTATTTATTAGAGACACATTTTGCTGTTTATTTTCATTAAACATGCTCTTGCTCTCCTGTTAAGAACCCATTTGTTAGTTAAACAGTGTAATAATGTTCAGATGATTTTGCAGATGTATGAGTTTTAATGCTTTTTGGTCATAGAAACACTAAAATAAGGTCATTATTCTGAAGAAAAAGATGATCTCAGCATAAGACGAACCTTTAGCGTCAAATTGTCTCATTTCATTTCTTTAAATGAATGCACAGTTATCGTATCTACCAAAAGATCTAGACCATTTCAAGCTTAAAATGGGTAAAAATGTTTAGAAAGAGGATTGAATATCTTATAATTATGTATTAGTAATCTTATCATTAAAACTATTACATATGCACTACGACAGACATGGTTCATCAGCACTGTGTCTGAAAAACTCCCGAAAACCTGGAGGGTGCGGAGTTTTGGGTTCTTTTGTAATGAGTGTGAATAATAAAAATGAATTTTTGCCCAATTGTTGTGTTTTAATGCATTTTTCCAAGGCAGTGAGATATTTCTGTGTCCTAGCTCTAGTGTTTGTAGATGAACTGGGATGGCACCAGCAGAGATAAAGGTCATGAAGGGTAACGTTCCTCACTAAAATAAAAGCCAGAAAACACACTCTGTATTTTTTCCAGAGATAATGAGAGTCGCCTGTGGCCATCGCAGCTCCTGTTCTTTGTAGATTTTATAGCTTTTGCTCTAAAAGAACCACTAAAGCGCCACGTCCTGCTGATCCACATTAAAAGTGCTGATGTGTTCCGCTTGAACATTAATCTCATACAGTGGCACCTGTACATTAACCACCACCTCCTCCCTGAAACCATAAAATACAGACTGCTGCACCGTCAGCTATTACATATCCGCTTACCTCAGCGTTTTCTGCTTTACCTTTGACACATGCAACATCTGGTTCTTCTCCTTTTCTTCCTCCTCCTCTTTTACAGAGTTCCTCCTGGCTCTCCCACTGACCCAGCCCTCCACGGAACACGGTAACTTCTCCAGCTTTGTCAGATTTCTGAAAGTCCTATTGTACAGTAGAGTGCTGTTTTTAAACTTCAAGTTCTCCCATCCAATGCAGGTACTGAGATCAATGCTGAGCTGTCTTCCAAGAGACTCATCCGCAACCGGAGGAACATCAGCTGGTACAAACAACACTCTGACTTCTGGAACTGGTACAAGTTTTTCACCGACTCGGGCAACCAGCAGGGAGTGAGTACTGCTGCTCTGTGTAAAGACAAGAACACAATCCAGAGAAAAACCTGTTTTTATCACCAACCTGTTCTTACATTCATTCAGAACAAAACCCCTGAAGGTTCTTCACCTCATTAATTTTTTGAACCTTATAACAGAAGGTTTTCCTGTTAGTGAGTTCTAGATAAAACCTTTAGCAAGCAAACAACCCTTACGTATCCAAAGACCCCTTTAGGAACCAAGGGTGTGGCTTGAGGGCTCCAGCGGGATCCGATCTAATTTGGTCTGTAATATGTTTACTCTTCAGTTCAATATAGCGCCCTGAAGATCTCTTTGTTTAATTTACATTTACATTTATTCATTTAGCAAAGGCTTTTATCCAAAGCAACTTACAAATGAGGAAACACAAGCGATGTATCACGTGGAGAACAATACATTAGTGTTACTATGCAAGATTTTTAGTTCTAGAGAAGCAAAGTGTGCAGAGTCGAGGTATAAGAGCCAATGTAAGTGCAGAATGTTTGTGTATTTATTTAGTTATTTGTTTGTTTGTTTATTTATTTCTTTAAATAAAACTAAGTGTTGGTGGTGTGTGTGTGTGTGTGTGTGTGTGTGTGTGTGTGTGGGGGGGGGGTTACGTTAAATGTTCACAGAAGAGGTGGGTCTTTAGCTGTTTGGGTTTGGAAGTTCATTCCCCCAATGAAGGTTCTGTAAAGGGACCTCAGCCTTGCTGTGTAGGCACTACCGGGCGTTGGTTGTTAACCGACCGCAGGTTGCGTGAGGGAACATAAACCTCAAGGAGAGAGTTGAGGTAGGAGGGTGCTGTTCCAGACAAGGTCTTGTACGTGAGCATCAAGACCTTGAATTTGTTGCAGACGGCTACACAAAGCCAGTGGAGGAGTTGAAGAGGGGTGTGACGGGGTGTGACTTTTGCGTTGGTTGAAAACAAGGTGTGCTGCTGCATTCTGAATCATCTGAAGGGGTTTGATGGAGTTGCTGGGAGACCCGAGAGTAGTGCGTTGCAGTAGTCCAGCTGTGAGATAACAAAAGCCTGATCAGTGAGATAGGGTCTGAGTTTCTTGATGTTGTACAGAATGAACCTAAAGGATCATGCAGTTGTTGAAATGTGGTCTGTAAAGGAGTGATATGAGAAGCCATGTGACTCAATCACAGACCCCAGAGATGTAGTATAAATAGAAAAGTGCAGTGGACCCAGAACTGACCCCTGGGGAACCCGAGTTGTGAGTTGCTGAGACTCAGAAACCCCTCCCCTCCACAATATCTTGAAGGATCTGTCTGAGAGATATGATTCCACCCAGCGCGGAGCCGTTCTGGTGATGTCTAGACTGGAGAGAGTTGACTGATGAGGATCTGATGATTCACAGTGTTAAAGGTAGCCGAGAGGTCGAGTAGGATGAGGACAGATGATATTGAGGTTGATCTTGCATGTCGTAAGGCTTCAGTGACGGAAAGCAGAGCGGTCTCCATGGAGCGACTGCCTTTGAAGCCAGACTGCTTGGTGTCCAGGAGATTGTTATGTGTGACAAAAGTGGAGAGTTGATTAAAAACAGCTCTTTCAAGGGTTTTGAACAGAAAAGGGAGGAGGGAGACAGGTCTGTAGTTGTCAACAACAGCAGGGTTAAGTGTAGGTTTTTTAAGTAGTGGGATAACCCGGGCCTGTTTAACTATATGTAGGGAATGTGCCGGTGGAGAGGGATGTGTTAAAGATGTGTGTGAGTGCAGGTAGTAGCGTGGGAGAGATGGACTGAAGCGTGGGAGAGATGGACTGAGGGAAACTTTTAACACTTAACTAGCCAAAGTATTCAAAGCAGTGTAGTCAAAGATGTAATCTTACATTTCTGAATATATGTTCTTGCTCTCGGTTGCCTCTCAGGTTGCAGAACTGGACCGTGTGTATCTGGCCTACCTGCAGAACAAGAACCGTGCTGAAGCCCAGCGCTCCTACAAGATCTATCTGCAGCATCTGGGTGAGATCTACAAGTCATGCTCCGAGTCTGATGACCCAAATTGTGTTGCCTCATACCTCAGCAGGCCCAAGGCCAAGGCTGAGCCGCAGACACCGGCACCGGTTAAGTCCTGTGATCCTTTCCGGGATCCCCAATGTCTCTATGCTCGGGGATACTCTGCTTATCCGTATGCAGCCTCTGCAAAGGCACCAGCTCCGTCTCCTCCTCCTGCTCCTGCTCCAGTTAAAACCCCGGCCTACATCCGAACCCCTGTGGTGAAGGACCCAAGTTCTGGTCAGTACTATTATGCCCCTGCGGCACAGTCCTTCCTGTCTGCTGAGCAGAAAGGCGAGCTGTTGCGTATTTGCGGCGCTGAGGATGTTGAGTGCCTGCAGTACCACTTCCGTGGTGCTTACGGATACAAACCCGCCGGAGTCCCAGCTCCATCCTACACCCATCTAGGCCCCCCCTCACAGAAGGTGCAGAAAGCCCCAGCCAGCTTGTACTTGAACTATCCCAACTGTGATCCCCGCGTCAACCCGTATTGTGCCTACGCTGCTGTAGCAGCTTCTCAGAAATCAGAGGCACCATCTTCTTTAGCTGCCCTCGAGAGGTTCTGCAACCCACTATATGAAGACAACTGCAACCCACTGACGGGTACCAGGTTTGCCGCTCAATCAGAAAATCCCAAAGATGATCCTGCTTTGGCTGCAGGCACTATCCAGGAGCAGCAAAACTCCCATTATGATCCCTATGCCATGTTCCAGGATGCTGCGTCTTCCACCATGCGCAGGTTTCAGTCTGGTTCACACCAAATTCCACAACACCCTCAACCACCCACTATGGAGGAGAACTCTCCATCATTTGGACCTCCCGGGAAGACCAAGGAAGGCTATGATTGCTTTATTGGATACGATGAAGAATGCTACCCAGTTGGAACCCAGAATGTCCATAAAATAGTCCCACAAAGGCAGGTTCCGCATTCAGTGAGCACCTATGAGCCCCACGTAAACGCAGATGGCACCAGAAAGGGCGTGATTGAACCCGATCCTCACTGCGACCCCGAGTATGACAGAAATTGCCGTCTGCGTCGCTACGAACCTGAGGCTGAGGAACCAGAGATGCAGTCTTCCCCCAAGGAGGAACGTGAGTATCTGGAACACAGGGAGGAACCTGTTCGCCATGAGAATCAGAGGGAGGAGGTCTACCCTGAACAGGAGCCAGACAGGAACAACCAGGGCTATGACCAGCAGCAGTATGACCGCTACATGAGTGGCCAGGAGGATCCCTATGCCCTTTACGATCAGCCAAATCAAGGTCCCATCAACTTCCAGGACATCCTGAAGGTGTATGCAAACCGCTTTCCAAACCAGGAGCACCATCGTGCCTTCACAGGAGACTACAAGAAGAAGTAAAAGCTGTAAAACGCAGTGTAACGAATGATGATTAGGGAAATGGGACAGTGTGTGGGCTGTGATTGATGTTATTCACATCAGGTGTAAAAATATTAAAATTACAGAGAAGCAGATCTTCAGCTCCAATGGTGCAAAGCGCAGCCCTATATAGGATTTCATTTCTTTAGGTTACACATCTATTTTATTGGTTTAACTTGGTCTCATGTTAATGATCAGTTTAAATGATTTAGATGGTTTAGAGAAGATTCCTGGTGCAACTTGTTGACTAATGGATCATCTGAACTCTTTTGATATCACCTGATATATAAATTAAATATGATGAGTAGTAAATTTTCAAGAGGTGGTAGAATGCGAAAAAGTATCTGAACATACAGCAAGCTTTTTTGTGTCCTATTTCTTTTTTTTCCTCCTTTTTCCTTGAAAAATGCTTTTTCTCTCATTTAATGTTTTTTAATGTGTTTGTATGAAAACATTTTTCTTTGAATGTCTGGAATAAAATGCTTTTAAATAAAATCTTAAATTGGTGACATGTATGGTCAATAAAAACTAAAACCAATACAAAATAAAATGTCCCAGAGAATGAGTGTATGGAAAAAAATAAAGAAAAACTTTCTGCACAAATGAAACATCCAAACCTTCTCAGAGCCCAAAAATTACTGAACGTTCTGATAATGTCATATATAATGTATAACGCTTCAGCACTTATGTACTTATGCTATCTTATGTTTAAAGAGAAAACTCTTTTTTTTTCCTAATAGGCCTGTATTTTGTCCATTTAGTGATGCTTTTATTTTTTCCCTGTGCATCAGTAGGATTATTAATAATTAATGCATGAAAGCAGTACTATAAATGGACTGTTGAAACTGTAGATGTGGATATGAACAGGAGAACTGACCCTGAGTCCTGCAGAACCAGCAATCTGGAACCTGGAGGAATTTTAAAGTAAAGTAAGTAGAAATAGAAGTAATAATAATAATAATTATATATATATATATATATATATATATATATATATATATATATATATATATATATATATATATATATATATATATATATATATATATAGTAAAAATAAAGTTAGACAATTCAGAGTCTCCCTCTAGTGGCAAAAATTATATACAAAATGTATAGAAATTAGACCTGGAATGTGTCGAAATATATATGTGTACAAAATATATAATAAACTAAACTCTACAGCTTTACTGGGATCTTTACTGGGAACATACAGTGCTGCATAATAATAATGTTGTGAATTTAGCAGTGTATGACTTTACTCTAGCCTTTATAATTTTATCTCTTTTATATAATCTAATATAAAATCTAATATAATTTATCACCATGCACAAAGAAAAAGATTATGGATGTCCCTTGCAGTGGCCATTTAAATATGCATTCTTTTATCTGAGGGACAAATTGTTTCTGTCTCAGGGGCTGTGATGCATCATAGACGTGCTTTATATTCCCTCCCCATGAAGACAGGAAATTGGCTCGGGGAAATAAAATCATGTTTGATGTACAAAGCAAAAGAAATCCTATTTGTGAGAGTTGTCTGTCTCGGTCATCTGGGTGCGAATGGATTAGAAAGATGAAAAAAAAAACCCAGCAATGATTGTTACTGCTGTTCAGCTTTTAGTAAAGATCTGACTTAGCATGTGAAGGACTTCTAATAAAACATCCGGCTGTAAATGTGGAAAAGTGAAGAATGTCTACAGATGTTAGTGTTGTGCTGTTTGTGACCTGAAGCCAGAGATGAGTATTTTGCTGGGTGAAGGGTTTTACCATGCAACAGAGGGATAAAAAACATTGTTATTTCATATTTATATAAACGCTAGACCTCATTTATCAAACTGGATATGAAGAAATGTGATCCGGTTCATTTGGAAAAACTTTCATCTCCTATGTTTCACTCCTGAGTTTATTTACATGTAGTATAATGAGATGATCAAATCATCTAACTAAACTATCAAAGAGTTCCTGTGATTTTATACACGGATTTATGATGCTGTCAAGTTTAAATAACTTTATTCACTTATACTTTATTCAAAACTGTTATAAACGAATTTTACACAAGGGAATTCTCAGCTATTCACTTAACTAATCCTCAATTCATTTGTGTGTGTGTGTGTGTGTGTGTGTGTGTGTGTGTGTGTGTGTGTGTGTGTGTGTGTGTGTGTGTGTGTGTGTGTGTGTGTGCTTAATTGAGCTGCTCTGGCTTTTTCAGAGGAAAAACAACCTTGAAAAGCTTTCCCAACACTGTTAAACTCTTTGTCTCAGGTGGTGTTGGATGGAGGCAGAGGATGAAGGCAGAGAATTGAGGCAGAGGTTGGAGGCAGAGGTTGGAGGCAGAGGATGGAGGGAGGCAGAGGATGAAGGCAGAAGATGGAGTCAGAGGATTGAGGCAGAGGTTGGAGGCAGAGGATGGAGGGAGGCAGAGGATGAAGGAAGAGGATGGAGACAGAGGATGGAGGGAGGCAGAGGATGGAGGCAGAGGATGGAGGGAGGCAGAGGATGGAGTCAGAGGATGGAGGCAGAGGATGGAGGCAGAGGATGGAGGGAGGCAGAGGATGAAGGAAGAGGATGGAGACAGAGGATGGAGGGAGGCAGAGGATGGAGGCAGAGGATGGAGGGAGGCAGAGGATGGAGTCAGAGGATGGAGTCAGAGGATGGAGGCAGAGGATGGAGGCAGAGGATGGAGGCAGAGGATGGAGGCAGAGGATGGAGGGAGGCAGAGGACGGAGACAGAGAGTCCCCGGATAAACATCAGCCGTGAGATTTCTTCCCTTTCTTTAATCACAGAAGTGAAACAGCAGAAATGAAGAGAATTCAAAGCAGGAAGTTACTGTGGAAATCATTTTGATCAAATACAGTTTGCTTTCACCTTTTTAATTCTTTTTCAAACTTTTTAGTATCTAAAACTCACTCGGTGTAAATGCTTCTGAGGGTCTGTCTTGTGCTGTTTTGTCATTTTTGCATCCTAACAGCTTTGGACCTCTCGGTTGTCCCACAGCCGTTACATGATGGATGATTCTTACTTCACTTTCAGCCTTGAACCGGTTTGGTGTTTATCTCATTAATCTGTTTTGTGTGCCGTCATTTATCTTACACAAGAGGTGATTTTCACCACAGCTAGCCTATCATTTAATTACATAATACATTCGAATGAACTTCCAAGGTTCTTTATACAGTTATAAAGTTACGGGATTCATTTCGGGATTAATGAATCTCTCAGGTTGGATTCATTAACACTGACTGAGGAAGTTCAGACTCTACCGAGTTTTGTAAATGAAAGTGTGGAGAGAAAAGTGGATCAGTACTCACAGTATACAGTACCGGCAGTTCGAGTTACACACCGAAACTAACCCGGGTTTTACTCTGTGTGTATCAGCGCTGTGTTTTAAGACGATTCCTCATCACACTGTACGAGATCCTGATCAGCTCTGTTGTGAATTGTGTAACAGACTGTGTGATAGCGTGTGTCTCCACGTCAGATTATACCATGAAGATCCTCTAACGACAGACCTGCAGTTAATTACAGAACATTATGGCGTACGCCGCTGTTTACGTCATCGGTCAGCATGACCCTGGTCCTCAAATCATTTATTTATTTATTTGTATCAGAAAATTTCAGCACTCATACACTCCACAGGAACCTGATTGGTGCCTGCTTCAGCTTCATCTGAAAACTTTTCATTTTTTCTGAACCTCTGTATAAAATAACGTGCAGTAATTTATTGTTCACAGTATTAACATTGACGGAGAGAGAACGCTATTCAGACTAACAGCACGTAATCACCATCACTGTAATGATTTTTCAGCTACTGATGATTGTCCTGGATGGATGTTCATGCTATACTATCCCGCTAGTTGCCATGATGACAGGCTTCGACTTTGTGCTGAAATGGATTCTATATAGAAGTTGTAATTAACGCAGTACACAAAAACCTTCTAAAACCAATCTCTCTAATCGCACCAATGTGATGAATTCACTTCCTGTGCAGTTGCTCAAAACCTCTCAATCACCTTTTTCTTAAATTCTCAAACATTTAGTAACAAGTGAATTATTTTCCCACAAAACACTGGATTCATAAGTATTGACACCCCAAAATTAATATGAATATAAAGTCTCCATGGTAGCACTATTTTATTGAGACTGAAAAAATTAAAGGATGAAAATTTGCATTTATTTTAAATATTCTTCCGGGATGTCATAAACTTTCAATTAACAACGTGACTTAAAAAAAAGGGTTAAAAAAAAAAGTTTTTGTGTGATTTTGTTTTTTTTGTTAGAGAAAAGTTCTGCAGTTTCTCCTGCTTCCTGGTTGTAAGATTTGAAGGGTGCCATTATTTTTGGAGTTTTATGCAAACATGTTGTTGACCTCAGCAGCCTAAAATTATGAATTATAATCCAAAGCACATCAGTGTCAGTTCACTAAAGCAGAACCGGGTTAAGAAATTCTGAATTGTGATAAATATACATTAAGTTCCTTCACATCCGAGGACAAAAAGTGTGTGTGTGTGTGTGTTTGTGTGTGTGTGTGTGTTTTCCTGAAGGTGAGTTGGATTAATGAGAGAAACGATGAGATGTGAGAGATGTGTCCCTGTGAGTCCTGTACACAGATGTGTATTTATGCTCCTGTATTTCTGCGTCCTTCAGATCAAAATCCTTCTCTTCTTCCACACTTGTTCATTCATGTTCCTCCATGAATGCATTATTTCTTCATCAGTGGTCTGATCCAGAAGATCTGAAATTTAATCTGGAATTCTGATGTAAAGTGGATTTTTCTGTTCCAATAAAACAAAACTAGGACAGGTAGAAACAGGAATGTGTGTTTATGTTCAGCTTTAAAAGTCCTTCATTTCTGAAGATAGAGAAGAAAAATGCATCATGAGATATTTTTCTATCATTTAATCTGTTTTAAAAAATTGACTGCAAAAATAATTTGTCTGTAGCAGCAAAAGAAAGCGTGATGACAAATTTCTGACACGCGTTGTTCAGTATTATAATAATAAAAATGATAATTTTCTGTAGCCTTGTAGTAAAAATTTTAGGCTAAAAGTGTAAAAAGTCACAAGGTTTTATATGTCAGAGATTACAGATTAACCCACACATTCTTAGCTACACCTTAAACACCATTCTTGTCGACTTGCTTCATGGTGCTTCATTTCCTGGTGGAACCTTTGGATTGTTGAAATCAAATTCTCAGCGCAGGAGATTTTATTTGTTAACAATACAGTTTGATATACAAATGAAAAGAACTCAAATAAGCATCTAATAATAGAAGATGTTGTGAACATAATGAGGACTATTGTAATAAAAATCCCTAGTTGGGATTATCACGTTAGTTTGCAATCACATACATTTATTGTAATGAAATATTGTGAGTTCTGTATGAATTGAGAATGATTTATTTTATTTGTGTGCAGTTTAGTTTAATTTGACAATGAGACGAAGTCAAGGTTATGAAGGTTCTCTCCAAAAGTCTACTGTAGAAGCTTTAAAAAGTAAGACACAAGACTATTAGACTGTAATGCTTTGTTTGTTTATTTATTTATTTATTTTTCTCTTGTGTGCAGCAGCATAGTGGAGTCGAGAAACCACTCTCTGTCTGTCTGCTCATCCGTTGTAGTAGACCACCAGAGAGACGATGGGCTTCGCGGTTCCAGGAACCGCAGGAGAACGGGTCTCAGGCTCGGAGCCGCTCTTCGGCTTGTCTCTGTCTGGATTGCAGGCGACGTCTTGGTGTGGAGTTGCACTGGGAACGTTGGCTCGCCTAAATATCCTGAGAGACTTAATGACCTTGGAGGAGTTTTGGTAGTTTGATCCTAGATCTGAAGACGTGCATGTGAGCAGATTTCTGAAGCCCCTGTAGAACTGACAGAAAGCAAACAAATGAGGAAGAAAAGAGTGAAAGTAACGAGGAATTATAGTGCAGAGGTGGTTCATGAGCTCTATTATTATTATTATTATTATTATTATTATTTATGTAGAATAGAAAGTCAGAACCTCCATATAAAATGGTCAAAACTTTCCAGAAACTCCTTGAAGGTAAAAATAAATAAATAATTTCAACATGACATAATTAACACATGAACACATGCAGCTCAGTATTCAAGTAGAAGATCCTCTAATCAAATAATCATTATACTCTTTACTTTTTTTTTTTTTTTTACCGTTCTTCAGTTTAACCCTTTGGAGGATCCCTTTAAAGTTCTAAGTAGGATCATGTTGGAGATGTTGTGATGCAGATTAACATCAAGTTTTTACATAAAAAAATTTCTAACGATTCACATGAGAAGAAAAAACAAACAAACCACAAATGAATAAATGCATGATATTAAAATCCCGTGTGAAAATGTAGTGAACTTAGTATACTCCCTAGAACCATGTATACGTATAGCCAACTACATTTTCTCAAGAGACACCAAACCACAAATAATCCCTCAGTGTCTGTGTGTGTCTGTGTGTGTCTGTGTGTGTCTGTGTGTGTCTGTGTGTGTCTGTGTGTGTCTGTGTGTGTCTGTGTGTGTCTGTGTGTGTCTGTGTGTGTGTGTCTCTCTCTCTCTCCGCGGTAAACTGTCCAGGTGCTGAAGCCGGACACTTCACCCATGATAGGAGTTACACTGGGATGTTGCCCGATCAAAACAAAAAATGAGTGATTTATTTAATTAATTTATCTATTTTGTTCCTTTAAACCCACTAAGATCCTAAGCTAAACTAAGCTAATACGTTACTAATTTTTATCTGACAATACACAATCTATAGTGAACATCAGTAATATGGAAACACGATTGCAACAAGAGTTTGCAGTCTGTATTACAGTAAATTAATCAAGAATAAGGACTTAAAGACTTTCTATTTGCAGAAGAGAAAAGCTAAAACACCCACCGTTATCCTCTGCTAACGTAATCTGTGCTGGACAATACAAAAATGCTTACCTTCATAATCAAACAGGTACTGCTTCACGGCTCGGTGAAGAATTTCTATCCTTTATCAAGTTTAGAACGTGTGTAAGTGAAAATGACAAGTCGTTGTACATCATCTAACATATTTCTGCCAGGTGTAGAAGAGACTGGGGAAACGCGATAAGTCCACTATGCTGGGGGAAGTAACCGTACATGCCTTTGAGGCAGAACGGAAGCTGCGTGACGTCATGTGAAAAGGGTTTATTGGATTTGAAACAAAAATAAATAAATCTGGAACGGGAAATAAAGTGTATAAAGGGTCTCGATTGTAATTTTTTGTTAGGATTGATTTTATTATACTAATTATATTTGCCATATACTGTAAGTCAACAAGTTTAACTGAATAAAAAAGCTGCGGTTCTGCGTAAGTCGAGTTTTTAAGCAAAGTATTTTTCCTAATTTTTTTTTTGAGGGATGTACATTACAAAAAAATATAAAAGAAAATATCATTTTAAAGAAATATCGGATGGGAATGGGCTGATACGCAAGGTTATTGCTATCACTGTCAGAAAAGAAAGTGATTTATCAGAAAAGAAAGTGAAGAAAGTGAACTGCATCTCTGATATGAACGTGTTTATATACGTTTTAAGTGAACATGGTGTTGCTGTAGTTTATTTTCTTTTGGAAAAGACGAAAGTTTTTTTAACATGCTGTTTTGTGTTAGAAAACCAGGTTGGTTCTGCAACAAGCTTCAACAAATTTATTACTTGCCCTTCAGTCGTATTAATTTACACACAGTCTCTGTTCCACATTTATTATTTCTTCATTTATTAAGATTAATATATAAGTAAACCTATAAAACACAAAACACGGTACAAGAAGTGTTATTTCTGTCATGTGAAACACACAATCTATCCATAGGGAGTCCTGCATTTGGATCTTATAAGGATTTAATTAGCTCTAATGGACATGAACATTGGATCTAACGGATTTATCCTACAGTGTTTTTTATTTGAATTTTACAATTTTTTTAATTTTATTGTATTTTCTGCTGAACTGAGTCCTGAGACGCATCCTGGCCAAAAGCCAGAGTTGTAACGCTGCAGAAATACCACCTGCTTTGGGGATTTGGAAAAATAATTCTTATTTTTTTAAAAGATAAATGCTGAAGACTTGTTTTTTATATAATTATTGAATCATTTATTGAGCGTCGGCTCAGTGTTCTCTGTGCTCAGGTGATTTTTGCGATTTCTACATACGCTCTGTAAAACCAAGTAACGAATGAAAGAGCTTTACGAGAACCTTTTCAGCTCCACACACACACACACACACACACACACACACACACACACACACACACGGTGTTTCATTGCTTTTTGATTCGTGTAATTATTGTGCAGTCTGAAACCAAACCAAATAGCAAATAAATCAAAGGAATCAACTGAAAAAGCACTTGATTAAGTTGCTCAGGATAATAATGTCATCTGCTCAACAGTGTAAATGTAAAAATATAAATATATATATAAAGTAGAGGTACTCATACACACATCAGAATGATATTTAATCACTATTTCTCTATGGTTAACAACTTATCACCAATCACACATTTACCGAACACATTCTAACAACACAGAGTATTTACACCTGCAAGGAAGTAATTATGGTTATTTCTGTACATGGAGCAACACTAAACACATCTACATCTACACATCTACATTCTATATAACTGCTCTGGTGGCTTTATTCGAAAGTGCTTACATACAGTGCAAAAGTTTGTGCACCCTTACATCTCAAAGGTTTAACCAAGACGACATTCGTTTGGTTTTTCTGATGTTGAGTCATCACAATGAGAAGCAAAAATGGCCCAAAGTGTAAATGACAGTTAGAATGACATTTTTGCCTTGATTTAAATATTTGCACCCTTTTAGGGTCGCTCGCTGCCTTTAAAACACTTACCATGTGTCATGATATGATCATAATTTCAGAGACACATTTGAACTTTGATAGGATATAGTATATGCATGTTTTTTTCTATTAATCATTTGAGGTCAGAGAATATCCTCATACTTTTCACGTACTGTTATGCAATGAGAAACGGACACAGGAAATGGAAAGTCCTGCACTATTAAAACTCCTTTAAGGTTCCCCCTATTTTAAATATAATTTAAATAAGTTTTCTGTTAATAAGTTACTTTGTCTGAAAGTTTGTCTCTCAATGATGGTAAATGAAGGAAAAATATAATCGGTGTGATTATTGACACCACGACGGCTCCAGGAACCAGGTTTACTCACCAGCTCATTCCTACAGAGGTGCAAATCTGTCGTTTTTCTCTGATGCAGAGAAAGCTGATACTCGAATCTGTACAGCACTTTAAGTCTTCAACTCGCCTCAACTCACAGTTATTAAGGTTACGGGCTGGGAGGAATTGAAGACTGAAAATGACATACAGTGGACTTGACTTGACGTCTTCCACGAAGACTCCAGACAAACGTCTTACCGTCCTCGGTAGAGCGATAGCACAGGATGATGCACATGCTTCCAGCACAGAGGAAAAAATGTTCTTGCTTGTATGGTGAAACTGATTTCAATGGATATAGGTGTAAATATTCATGTGAAATTTTAAAGTACAGAGGAGGAAAAAAAACACCTCAGTACATATTCATAGTCACAATTTTACAACTTCAGATTGAAGAAACATTTTATAAAACTATAGAATAAGAAAATCAAAGGTAAAGGTACATTTAAAATACATTCAAATCCAGTAATCAAGCTCTCAAAGAGTTGCTGACATGTTTTTAGCCACACGTGAATGATGCATTAAATTCTGATGGCTGTTATTTCATATGCATTTTCGTGTGAAGGATTTTATATAAGCGGTCACATGATGAAGGTTTTTTCAACCTGAGAAAGAAGACATTCTGTATCTGAGCTCTGTTTTTTTTTTTTTTACATGTTTGGTGCATATACTCGTTAAAAGATCTGTTATTAATATTTTAAGAGGTTAATAAATACAGGACAGGATTAGAAAAATATGAACACAAAAGTGACTGAGGTTGGAAGTGCAGAAGCTCGTGCAGTATGAACTGATACGTGTTTTTGTGTCACAATGAGTTTTTTATTTGAAGATTATAATCAGCTTTATGAAGGATGAGGTGTGTTTCATGGGGACTGGAAAAGGAAAGGTCTAGGATTAGTTTCTCTAAAGATGGTTTGAACTCCGTGATTCAGAAACATTGATGTAGAAGGTTTTGGTGATGGTCCTCACCTGTTTGTTCATGAAGATGTAGATGACTGGGTTGATCACTGTGCTCATTTTGGCTAACAGAGACGGCACAATGCTGGCCTCGGGTGTGACCAGTCCAGGTTCTCCGAACGTCGCTACGAGCGCCATGATACCGTACGGCAGCCAGCACAGCAGATAACATACCACCATGGTGACCACCAGGAGGAGAACCCGCTGTTCACGCTTACGACTCAACGCCGTGTTGATCCTCATCACCTTCATCACCAGGACAGATAATAAACAAGAAACAGGATCACACAGGTTGAGCAGCTCCTCGTGGGTTTCATCGCTAGTTTTCTTCAATTCCACCAAACCAAAAAAAAACAAAAGCTGACACTGAAGTCTCAATAAGGAGTTCTTAAACATCTCCTTATAGAAAATGTTACCGTATCAAAAAAAAATTGCAATCTGTTTATGTGATTAATTAAAAAAGAATCCGCACGGTCTGACAAATCACAATCCAGAACTCAACAGCGCTGTAGGATGAACAATTTCATCAACCGAGTAGCGTAAGAGTTTATAAAGTTTCATAAAGAACATGAGACTGTTTTAAGCATTTATAAAGACTAGTTTAGTTTTTTTCAGCATAGTCTGTACAGTTTTAATGGTCCTTCACTCCTTCCTCTTCTCTGATGTACCGTTCTGACACGTGAAGGTCTCAGACATTTTTTGGAACGAAGTACAACTTGGGTACATAAAGTCTAAAATGTGCACTGGCAAAATATTTTTTAATTCCCATGTGATTTTCTTTCTCTCTCTCTCTCTCTCCTTCGGCACTGTAAAGCCTTCACCTCCAGCGTAACACTGCTATTTGACAATTTGAGACTTAACACTGCGTTGTCTTGATGGACATGGGATTAATTGGCACCCTGTTGTTCTGGACCATTTTCAACCCTTCAGTCTGTTCTCTCCTTGTTTGGGTTTAAAGTTAAAAACAAAGCTCACACGGGGTGCTGAGAGACTCGAGGCGGGGGGCAGGTGGCATGAAACTGCGGTGAGATGAGGAGGACGTGAACATCAGGAGAAAGCTTGTGCCTGTGGCTCGGCTGTGACTGCTCTTACAATTAAGGGCGAGAGCTCTCATGGAGGCGGAAAAGCGACTGAGCCAAAAGGATGAAGGTTACAAGCATCATGTGAAAACTTCAGTTCTGAGGGATGAGAGGAATCTTTATGGGGAAAGATAAAGAGCTGATAGAGTTGTGTGGATTGAGAGATGATGCAAGCTTTGTATACATCACTGTATTAATCTTTCAAAGACATGACACTATTAGAAAACTGCTTGAATCATAAGACAAATCGAATTACTTACTGAGACTCGAGTTTGTGTCTCTAAACACTGAGGCTGAGGATAACTGTGTAGAAGATCACAAACGGCAAAGCAAACTGAACCAGCAAATGGAATAATAAAATCAGGGCAGGAAATAAATAAGTAATAAATAGAATTACAGAACACAGCCAAGCTTTTGGGGGAATACCACAAGTTCTCTGTATTTATAAATACTTTTTTAAAATACTGCTAGCACATCAGTTGGTGAGAGATTGGAACACAGAATAAGCATGAAGCATGAGATAATCAGTCCCTCCAGGACTTCTTCAGGAGATCAACCCCAGAGGAACAACAGAAGAAACCTTAATTTAACATGGTGACTCAGCCCAGACCGGATTCAAACCCAGTCCTCGATTAAACTGACTGAGTCACAACCAACACTCAAGAGCTAGAACCCAAATGCAGAGCAGATACGGAGGATGAAGAGAAACCTCCAAAAAGGGAAATAAATAATAATCTCAGGCCAACCCACTCTGTGTTAGTTATAGAGCTTAAGAGGGATGAGGCCTGACATTCACCCTATAGCAAACCACAACAAAGAAACCCAGATGAGCTTCTGACTTAATGACATCATGATTTAGGATTGCAGGGGAGAAACCTCTGACTGCCTGTCATAGAAATCTAACCAGAAAACAAAAACAGAAAGTCTGGTGTACAGACTGTCTTTCAAAATACCAACACCATCTTAACCTCATCCTCACGGGAAGAACTCAAGACTGAGTGTTGAATAACCTGTGAGCAGCCCTTAAACAAGCCAGTCACAGGTGGAGTCAGTTAGCACTAATTACAGAGATCTCTGTCTCCATCTGGTGGTGGGGTGGAGCCTGGTGTCCTGCACCTTACACTTAAGGGTTCTAAATTTGCATCTTTTTTTTTCCATCTGTACCAAACATTTCTGATTTTCTATAAGCTAAACATTTTTTAAAAAGTATTTGCATATTAACGAGTCTTTAATGCTAGGGAGTCATCAAAGTTTCTAGTTTTTCTAAACATAATTTCATAGAAGCTAAGAAATCTCACCTTCTTGATGGCCTGCAGCAGTTTTCCGTAACTGTACACAATCACTACAAACGGAAGGATGAGGCAGAAAAAGAAAAGGCAGACTATGTAGGACATGTTGTTTGCTGTTCTGGTGGTCCAGTTGACACTGCAGGTAGTACCGGGACCCTCGGGACCATAGTGGCTCCACCCGAACAGTGGAGGCACGGCCCACATCAGTGAGTAGATCCAGGAGAAAGCAATGCCCATGAAGACCTTCCTGTAGCTGGTGATGTTGACCTGCGTGGCCCTCATCATGGTGCAGTAACGTTCATATGACAGAGAAGCCATCGAAATCAGAGACACAATACCTACAGCAACAAAAGAGCGAGACAGAGAGAGAGAAGGTCATGATGTCATCAGCATACACCTCCAGAACATTCCCTTATATCTTTGCTGTACAGTTCATAAAATACATTTACTGAATTATTTTCTAAATTTTGTGGCAAAATGACTTGCTGGAGGTTGGAAAAGAGATCATTGTTGCACTAAAATTGTGTCATTTATTACATATTTTTCTATTTTCTCCTATTTGTAGTTATGTATCTGAAGTTCATGTCCTGAAAGTGACATTGGGCCACATGCAAGAAGTTCATTTCCAAATGAAGGAGAAACGGATCCAGAAGTGAGAAGATGTGAGATGTGAGAACTGGACAGGGTGTGAGTAGACAGATAAGACCTTCCTAACACCTCACATCACACGTTTTATACATGTTAACATGAAACTTCAGAAGATGATTGCCTGATTGAAAATAATTGCCTATATGACGTTCTTCAAGAGTGTGTGAGTGTGTTTGATGCACTCAGATTTGCCTAATTTGGATCATGACTCAAATCACAACCCGAGAAACACATCTGCAGCCGTGAAAACAAAACCAACCCTCTGTTCAGAAACAAGAGTAAAGAGTTGAAAACATCAGCATTCACCTTAATTCGGCTATTGTTGTTCAGAAACTGTAGGAGTGAAATTAGTGTATGATTGTACTTGAGTGTGAAGTGTCTAAACTCTAGAGAAAACCTTTTCAGACTTGTTATCGTGCATTAAGACGAGTTAATCAGTCAAACACTGTGAAGTGCCACTCTCACTACCATCGTTCGTTAATGCTCATTAACATCTTACTGATTACAACAGGTTATGAAACATCTCCATCCACAGCTGCTCGTACTGAGACATATTCAGTGTCCAAAATGTACATCAGTATTAACCCAGAGAAAGTTCCTGGTATTCAGAGTCGAGTTACGCAGCTGCTTTAGTGGAGTTTCTGAGCTTCACATTCAGAGGATGAAAATCACCTGCGTGTAGCTCACACCTCCGAGGCTGACGGGGTTTTCTTTACTAGAAGCGTCAGAGTCAGAGTTTTTCAATAACATCTAGAACACAATTTTCTCAATCAGGGATAGAAAATACGGACTGAAGAAGGACATTTGTTTTATTCTTCACTGTCAAATGTAATTTAAAAACAATAAAAAGACTAATATGATGACATATGAATGAGACGATAATTTACCCTAAACCGAAATAGGAGTCCTGTACATCACCATTATATTACTGCTCGGATAGTGCTAATCGTAAATATCCCGTTAATCACAGCTGTTCCTTGCTGGAGAAAAATAAGTTCAAGGTGAGAATCAAGTGTAACTGAGACATGCGAATGTTTTAGACAAACTCCGCCCCCTGTGTGTAACTCTCACACAACTTCTGAAGTTATGTCTGAAGTCTGAATACTGATGTGAATTCAGAACTGTGTTAAATGAAGTCCGCACTGCATGTGTAACTCTGAATACGATACACTGACACATTCTTCATTGACACAGCATGTGGGTTCTCTGGAAACCTTGTGTGTCCACAGAAACAACACTTCACTTTTAGTACATTTACAGTACAATAATTACTGAAGTTCACAGTAAACATCACCGGGCTGGGCTCCTGTTTTCATCCTCAACACTGCAACACCACTCTTCACTCATGTTCATAAAGCTACATGACACCTACATAAGCCCTTCATAACACTTTAGAAGCATTCACAGTTCTGCTGTCCTTCTGGGGGAACCCTTAAAGGATGGATCTAGAACCCTACAGCTGAGTGTTTTCCAATCAGTAGGGGTACTTGTGACGTTCAAAACTTCTAATTATTGTTTAATATTTTCTTCTTAGTACCTAGAACCTGACTGGCGTTTAACATTAAGCTTTGGTACCATCTTAGAAATAAAAAGGTTCCATAAAAAGTTCTTCACTGGTTCTCTAAGGAATTACTGGATAATAAAACGTTCTTAGCCTTCTAAAAGGGTTCTCCTTGTAAGCCTTTCTGATGGACAACTTAAGAACCCTAGAGGTTTCTATATTTTTGTAGGTGTTTTCAATCTGACCGGTTCCAGATATTCTTAGAAAAAATACGTTTCTTCAAGGGTTCTTTGGATATGTAAAAGGGTTTTTAGCATTCTAACACTTACACTGCAGTTAGAAAGATGGTATTTCTTGATCGTAAATAGTTCAAACAGAGTTCGTCCAGTTGGGTTCTAAAGTTTTGGCACCCTCGAGGGGACCTCCGCACACACCGCAGGTTGATGCAGGATAAACGAGAAGACAGGGTGAGAGACAGGTGAGATCAGGATGATCAGGAAGCTCCTGATGCTCAGGTGAGATCTTACCGAGGAAGGAGTTGATGAAGCCGTACCACACGCAGCCGCGCGCACCGATCAGCCACCGTCCCCGCGCGCTCGCGGCGAAGCTGAACGGCGTCCCGAGCACGCAGACAAGCAGGTCGCTCACCGAGATGCTCACGAGCATGCAGTTGATCGGTGAGCGCAGCGGCTTGTGACGGCAGAACAGCAGCAGCACGAGCGCGTTGTTCAGGAAACCAAACGTGCCGATGAAACCGAGACACAATGTGACCACCACGTGACCGGCGGGACTCAGATCGCGTTCCAGGGGCGCGTGAGTGCCGCTGAAGTGGGAGCACGAGGCGCAGCTTCGGCTCAAGTTGGACGCGATCATTACACTCGAGTAATCCATGATCCATCAAGGAGACCACTACATGACCGAATTAATAAATAAAAACAAACAAATTACTCCAAAAGCAGTACCTGTGGAGTTGCGCGTGACTCACTACACTGCACATACGTTTATTTGATCTCCGCGCGCACTGAATATGCAGGAAGAAGTTAATGATGGTGCTCAGCCTCTTTATGCCCCATTTGTCGGATCTAAAGGGATTTTATTGACCCCAGCGCGCACCCGCCCACCTGACATGTGCGCGCGCTCAAGGACGGCGACACACACACACACACACACACACACACACTCAGGCTCTCGGTTAAATCACACCTTTTCAAAGATAGATATCGATGTAATTAACACAGTGATTTATTTGGACACGGTGAGAGGTCACTGAGTCACTTCTACACAATGTAGATGTTCATCTGTTCATCCATCATCACCGGAAGTTACAGTTAATTACACACAGTCAGGGTTACAGACTGCAGGAGATAATTAAGTCTTTTCATCGTTCAGTGGTCAGAAAGTGTTAATTAATTTTCTGAAATAGCAGTCCAGCCCTGACAGTGTAGCTGAAAATCACAGGTTTATATTAACGCCTCCTTCTAAGGGCCTACTTAAGTCTGATTTAGTAGATGTATTTAGTGAGACATTAGTTTAGGAGAAGTTGAGCCAGCTTCACATTGGACTTGAGTTTGTTCACAATATTGTGGCCACAGATTAAAACTCTCATGCGTTGGTTAAAACACATAATTTAGTGCCACAGTTACCAAAAACGTCCAACGACAAAGAATCCGTCAGTGTGAGAAAAGTTGTGCTTAAAATCTCAGTCAGAGGAAAAGCTGTGAGTTTCTCCCGACACCTTCAGGACAGAGTTTAGGCTTCTTTGTGGTTTCTATGTAAGACAACAAGCTGTTTTTTTTTTTTTTGTCTTATTAACTAGAAGATAGAAATAATAAAGAGAGAATAGAGAGAGAATAAAGAGAGAGAATAAAGAGAGAGAATAGAGAGAGTAAATAGAGAGAATAGAGAGAGATAATAAAGAGATAATAAAGAGAGAGAATAAAGAGAGAGAGAGAGAGAGAGAGAGAGAGAGAGAATAGAGAGAGTAAATAAAGAGAGAATAAAGAGGGTGAATAAAGAGAGAATAAAGAGAGAGAATAATGAGAGAGAGAGAGAGAATAGAGAAAAAGAATAAAGAGAGAGAATAGAGAGAGAGAGAATAAAGAGAGAGAATAAAGAGAGGGATGGTGAGGGAACGAGTGTTTATAGCTGCTATAATGGAAGTGAGAACAGGAACTTAGAAATATTTCTACAAATTGAAGACTGGATTGTATTTTCAGAGGCATACGTCCATATGTCTTTTAATCAATATGACAGCTGATATATTCTCTCATGTATGTATGTTTTTAACTCTTTGTTAGAGCTTTATTGTACTATTATGGCATGGTGTGTACAGTAAGGAGGAACATTTGCGTTTCAATTATTAACTCCTACTGCATGCTGCCAGTTTTACCATCATGGCATGAATTGGATCGAGACTCAGTCTCTCTCTCTCTGTCTCTTTTATAAAGGGGGGGGGGGGGCCCTTTCATTTGTATCACGCAGCAGCATTAAATTTCACAGAAATGCAGTTAAAGTTAAAGGGTACCATTACTTTTTTCATATTTTCTCCTATATTTGTCCAAGGATCAGATTGTACATGGCTGATTGGAAGTGAATGACTTGTCTACAATAACAGTCACATAATTTCTCGAAATTATTTCTTTAATGGATGGGAAAGGGTTATGGAAATAATGCCTCTGTGGTTAATAAACGTAACCTTATGCTGATAATATGAGAGAAATCTAACATTTAATTGTAATAAAAGAACTTTCATTATAAGAAAAAGAATAAAAACAAAAGAAAGAGAACATCAAAATTGTATAGTTTTAAACAATACATTATATTTTACTGACACTCAAAGAGAGCAAGACACAGCTAAACTTTTTCATTTGTCTTATTTGTTCATCACATGAAGAATATCTGATCATGTGTGAAAAAGAGTTCTTCATGTGAGAAAATGACGTCTGGAAAATGTGAAAATAAACGACTCTTTACTCTGTAAATCTCTGCTACCTTAAATAGTACAAAAGGAGAAATAACATGAACTTTACGTGATGACTGAATTCCCTGCTCAAAAAAATCATTAGAAACATCTAGAGATGTATAATGGTTCCTAATTGGTACTAATGTGTTTCTGATGGTATTCATGACAGAATGCCCTTTTGGATTCTATAACCAGAAATAACCAGAAAATCCCTGATGGAAACCATTACGCCAATTACCATGAAAATCCATTATCTGTCTTTCCTAATGAACTGCTGGAGGTCCAGCAGGAGTCTGGGCCCTGACATTAACCTTTATAGTTTATTGATTTATTTTCAATGACTTCTGTCATGCTCTGCATCGTCAATCAAGTAAATAATAGCAACACACTGATACACAGCATTCACGGTTCTATAGATTCATTAAAATACAACCATTTGATATAAGACACTGAGAATAATCTGATTTAAGAGTGAATGGAAACCATTAGACAATATTCATGAAGAAATGGGTTAATGTTTAATCACGATACAGAACCGTTTCAATTCTGTGTTTTTTTTCCTCCTAAAAGCAGTAGAAAAAAATAAAGTTATCTAACCTTGACTAAGGTTGAAAAAATGAAAAAAATGAAAATGCCCCCATTTCAATCGCTCTAACAAAGCCTTTCTGAACAGTCAAAGCATCTCTGATTTAATTTGTATGTTCAAACTGCTGTATCTTAAAGACAGACATCTTGTGTTTCCAGTAAAGTCTCACTTCTAATATTTCAGAAACAACAGAAGCTCTTTTCTTCTCCACCATGTATTTGTCAGTTCACATTTTCATCAATGCTGTCTTTTCATCCTGAGCCACTCGTGTTCAGTGCTCCCACTGCGCACCACCGCATCGTTATTAACTACAATAAAATGTCCCAAGATGATCCCTGACCAAGAATAACACGAGGAGATAAAAGCTGAGTGTCGTTACGGAGAGTGGGTTCTGTACGGGAGAGACATCAAATAAAATAAATCTGTGATTCTAATAAGAAATAAGAAACATACTAGTACTGTTAGGCCCTGATTTATTAATAATAATCCTTAATTAAACCTGAGAAAGGACAAACCCAAATTCCTACCAGGATCCATAGCTTCTCTCTAAAAGTCAAAGTAAAATAGTGGGGGGAGTCAAATATAATGGATTTACAGCCCATTAAAGGCATGTGTCTCACTGCTGAGGGTTCCCACCACCAGAGGTCCTACATTTCCTCCTTGTGCCTCACTGTGTCTCACTGCGTCTTAGTGATGTTTTGAGGTTCTTGTGAACATCGATGGCATCATGAATTCTGCTGAATAACAGGAGATTTTAGCTCAAAAGCTGGTTGCCTCTGCAAGGAGGTTAAAAATTGGTCTAGACCGAACTTTCTGTACAAACTTTGTTGCAAGACACAAAATGATTCTTGCAAAAAAAAATAAAAAATCTCATTCTTCAGATTTGAACCCTGATGAAAAGTGAAGATGACGTCCAGGTGCACAAACCTGAAAATATACAGGAGTTTCAAATATCCAAAATCATCTCAAAGTGTCTCTGTACATTTAAAGTCAAAATAATACACATTGTCTGTTTTTTTTCTTTCTCAGTTTATATGTTATATTGTTTTGGTTATCATGAAGGCTGGTGATTTTGCATCATTCTGCTGTGTTTATGTTCCAAGTGCCTACATTCATCAATGATCCGTAATAAAACGCATGCAGTGGCATGAGACTGGTCTAAAAGGCATCATGCGTGAACAATGAATCTGTCTGAGGAGACGACTGAAACCTTTTCACACTTACAATGGCTTGTCTCACACCTACCGAAAAAAAAAAACCCAGATTATGTTCCATGGTGGAAAGAGAAGCACTTTCAGAAGCACTCCTGGGCCGTGACATACACAGAACCAGTTCCTCAGCCTCGGCGTGGAATAACAGAGACAGTGACGGTGTGAATGGATGAACGTTTCCTATTAGGATCCAGTTTGCTGCTTAATTAATTTCAGATCTGACATCGGATATTACTTTAATAAGAGCTTTCAGAGTAAACGGGCGTCCGAATGCTTTTTATCTTCCTCTGAACGAGCGGCAGAAAGAAAGAGCGTCTTGGTGACATTCACTTATCGGTTTCTGTGTGTAAATGAACACTGATAGGTGAGCATGCCTTCAAACCAGGAGCTGTGTTCTTATCTTGAGAAGAGCCACCTGTAGCATGGAGGATGTTCTGACACCCTGCCGCTGTGTTGCAGAAAACCTGTCGCCTCCCCAGTTAATTAAAGGGGACATGAAGGTTAAAGTCAAATGTCACTCCCGTCTCCATCTTTATCTCAGAGGGGTTTGTTTTTTTGCTCTGTGCCAGTCCTGTCACATGGCTTTCACTTAGTTAACTCATTTGTTTAATGACGTTATATCATGAATCATAAATGACCTTTATCAATTATTCACCCTTATTTACAATTTATAGATATTTTGACGAATCAGAGTAAATTCATTCAGTTACATAGAAATCAAATTGTAACAGTCTCAGTGTTTAAGTCTAAGCTTAAAACTTATTTGTTTACTCAAGCCTACTCTGACTAGATTCTGTTCTACTACTTCGCAGTCATAATTATCTTTTTTCTCCCTCTCCTTTCGCCGAGCCCCACACGAATTTATGGAGATACTAGAGATCCAGATCCTTTCTGCCTCTGGATGGAGCTCAAATCTTCTCTAATTCCAGACTGCTGGGACTACGGCTGCTCCTAACGCCATACAGACTTCATATAAATCCATAATGAACTTTTTCACACTAACTGTTGTTACCCAGATGAGGATGGGTTCCCTTCTGAGTCGGGTTCCTCTCAAGGTTTCTTCCTCTTAAAACATCTTAGGGAGTTTTTCCTTGCCACCGTCGCTACTCAGTGGCTTGCTCAGTTGGGATAAATTCACACCTTTAATATCTGTATATCATGTTGATATTTCTGTAAAGCTGCTTTGAGACAATGTCTATTGTAAAAAGCGCTATACAAATAAAATTGAATTGAATTGAATTGAATTAACAGAAGCTACAAACACAAAGGATATTTATGGATGATTCATATAACTCTCTCTCTCTCTCTCTCTCTCTCTCTCTCTCTCTCTCTCTCTCTCTCTCTCTCTCTCTCTCTCTCTCTCTCTGTGTGTGTGTGTTATAGTAAAATACTCTCCAGAAGTGTTCTATTCCTCTTAAACCACAGCAATTTACCAACAATTTAAACTAATTAAAGAACGACATGTCATACTTTGTATCCATTTATAGTTGTATTTAATGTTGCGGAATATCCATGAGACAAGTTCTCACTTATGTTATAGCAGCTATAAACTAGCCTCTCTTTATATTCTTTCTTGTCATGTTAGTGAGAAACAGTATAGAAGTGTAAACTCTTCTGTCATGAAGATTTCAGAAAAATTAAAGTTACAGCTTTACGTCTGACAGTTACACAGCGCTGACACTGGAGACTCCTTCCATACACGGTACATAAACACATTTCTCCTTACAGAAAACGTGACCATATCAATGATTTATTTAATCTGTTTATTATTAGTAGAGCTTCTGTGGCATGAGTCCCTGTGAACAAGCTGTTGCTATAGAAACGATAGCAAATTAGAACCAGTGCATTAATATAAACCTGTAATGTGCAGCTGCGCTCCTGTCAGAGCCGCTATTATAGAAAACTAATCAACACCTTCTGACCAATCACTATCCAGAACCCATCATTCATTTTTTTAAATGAATTTAATGACACAAACATGAGGCTTGTTGGAACTTGAGGAGTTTTAAGTGTAAAAACGCTCAGTGCTAGACTGGATGTTGGAGATGGAGGGTCTTTGTTAAGTTCTTTGTCCGATACCAGTCACAGAACCAGAATTTGGACCCTGCTCTGGCTGATTTCCTCTCATCTGGGCCCAGGGAAGAAATCACACAGACACCATCATTCAGTGAAAGCTTCTTAATTTAATGATACAGGAAGAATAGTGTATACACAGAGAATTATTGATAAAGAATGATAAATGTCAATTGGAACAAGTCACAGATAAAATCAATACATCTGCTATGCAGGTTTGAGTGACATAAGAACTAGAAGACGTCTAGTCTACCAGATAATAAGAGAAGAAGAAGAACCGAGAGAGAGAGAGAGAGAGAGAGAGAGAGAGAGAGAGAGAGAGAGAGAGAGAGAGAGAGAGAGAGAGAGGACGGAAGGCGGGGTGATTAGGAATGCTCAAAACAACATATACCAAGAACACAAAACAATAAGTTCCAGTACATCATGACACAAACTAGAGAGCTTCAGAACTGAACACCGGAATTGATTTTTGTAATAAATTATTTAAACCTCATGGTCTTGGGAGTCACTCAGCGTCGTTCCTCTGATCTCTTACACCAACAAATTCTATTTCTATTCTCTGAGACCTGTCAGGCTGTGGGGTTGTGACCAGTATCCAGACAAATAGCATCCTGAAGACTCTCCCTTTACTTCTGTAGGACAAATGAAGGGCTGTGGTAACCTCCTCCGGCTCTGATGAAGGTGATGGAAATGACTCGGTGTTGACTTCTGACCTCGTCTCTGATCACTGACGCCTCTGACTCATCAATCTCTGAGATACTCTTATATTTCCTATAGTTCTTCATTTTTAAAATATTAAAATATTGAGCTGTTGCACGTTCTATCATTATATATATTTATAGAACAAGACTCTATGTTCAGCCATTTTCACTTCACCGTACTGTTTCAGTTACTGGAGCATGAATTTCACTGTTTTTCTTCCAATACCATGTAATCACTTTCTCTCTCTCTCTCTCTCTCTTTCTCTCTCTCTCTCTCTCTCTCTCTCTCTCTCTCTCTCTCTCTCTCTCTCACACACACACACACACACACACACACACACACACACACACACACACACACACACACACACACACACACACACACACACAAAGAGGTTCCTTGACCACACAGAAGACTTTATTTTCAAGTACAACATACTTTATTATCTTTAGCAACAAGTGCGATTCCAGTTCCGACAGAAGAGATTTCTATATCTTCTTATTTGTGGCTGGATCGAACAAACCCACTTTTATTTTCCTTCTCTGTGTTTATTTCTATATAAAAATACAGGTACATGAAAATGCTTTTAATTCTGATCCAGTGTGCACTTTTCACAGCGTTACAGGAAACTGGTTCAGCGTGAAACTTCAGCAGTCGTGATGGGAAGAAGGAATGATGGAGTAATGCAGTAATGTGTTGATATTAAACAAGGTCGTGTGCACAGAAACAGAGCTGAAGTGGAAATTCTTTGAGTAACCAGCATATCAATGCACATTGTAAACCAAACTTCAGACAAAAGCGTGCATCCTCAAAGTCGCAGGAACTCGAAAATATCACTCTGTAATATTGATTATTTCACAGTAATGCAGATATTTGATGTTTTTTTTTCATCCAGACAGTCATAGAAATCATTTACACATACCTAATATTTATTTACCCTGCTGTAACATGAGTTAAATTATTGAAGGACGTGGTAATTAGCTATTAGCTGAGAAGTTGTTAAATCTGGGAAAATTCTCCAGAGGCCTCATTCATTAACAGTGTATGTACAAAGCAATTCATGAAAAGGGTATGTCCATTCTCTCTCTCTCTCTCTCTCTCTCTCTCTCTCTCTCTCTCTCTCTCTCACACACACACACACACATTAGGATTTATAATTACTATACGAGCCAACAGAAGCATCACAGCTTTGCTTTATATGAAATTTAACAGTTGTGATTAAAGTTCATGTTACTCGATAACCAGGTGTAATTTCTTTTCCATTAATGTCAGGAGTGTGCTTTAGGTTATAAAAGTGGTCAATATGTGTTGCCAGGCTAAAGAATAAAGAAGGATGATTTTGCGGTGTGGTAAGAGAGGTGACGAGGGCATCGATTGCGCCGTCGCTGGTACATGCAACTTGGCCATGACCTCCCTCTGTAACTCCTTAAAGATGTCAGCTGACTGCGAGGTAGATCGGTTCTCCACAGCGAGTTTGGATGGAAGGAACAGATTGTCTTCCACTTTGCACTTGGGATCTAAATCTCCATCAACACTGTCATAATTCTGCTGGTCTGGATTGTCAGTCTTCGCAGTGTTTATGGAGCTGACCTCCACGTCCTCCTGCTCCTCAGACTCT
This sequence comes from Ictalurus punctatus, assembly GCF_001660625.3. Classification (NCBI taxonomy): domain Eukaryota; kingdom Metazoa; phylum Chordata; class Actinopteri; order Siluriformes; family Ictaluridae; genus Ictalurus; species Ictalurus punctatus. Next base: position 9,415,756 of record NC_030438.2, on the reverse strand, counting down.
AAAGCTACCTCATCGTATGCAGGGAGAGAAGGCAGCGGCCGGGTGTCCCAGTCCACCATGGGGGTTGGGTGCAGAGGGTTCGGCAAACTGCGGTATGGGCTCTGTGGAGGACCATAATCCAGTATGGATGCTCTGGATGGAGCTGACCTCCACGTCCTCCTGTGTGTTTGTTTGTAATGATTTTTGACTTTAATAATGAGTTGTTTTCTGTATTTTTTTGATAAAGACACCAGTTTTCTAAACATAATCAGTCAAATTATCTGCACTCATGCTTGTATAAAGGCTTGTTAGAAAATAAATCAGATTTCTATTATGTGAAATCATCACTTTATTAAAGTCTACACGAGCTATAATTTGGGCCTGAGACGTTCCCCTTTAGACAGTAGTATTCAGAATAAAAGCTTTACTTTCTCTGCACTTACTTTACATGAAATATATTTGTATTATTATTATTTATATGTTTATATTTTTAATCGTATGTTTTGTTACTGACTGTCTGTGTATTAGTCCTCGGTTTCTTGAACTTATTATTAGTCAGTAGCTTTATGTGAGTATTACTCTCATCCCCTGTGGAGCTGTCTATATGTATATATGATCATAAATGAAACATACATTTAACAGCATGTTAAAAATCATTTATAGTTATTTATGGAGATCGAAAGCTTGATCACGTGGTCTTACATTAGTTGACACATGCATGGTTTTATAAAAGTGATTTTTGTTCATGTGCAATCTTTAAAGTCGAATCCATGAAATGTTTATGGATGAGGCCTGAGCTGGAAAACCGAAGCCCGGCACCACGGCCATCAACAAACATTACACATCTTTGGTAGCTTGGTAAACATGAGTGAAGAAATGAATGATCCACAAAGAATCAACACAAACTGTGCACATCTGATGGGCAACAATGCTCAGTGAGGCTGCTGAACCACAAACACTGAGAAAAGGAAGGAAAAGTTCACACACCACAGCTCCAAAAATAGAAAATCATTTATTACTTGTTCTAATGTAATAAAATAATTAATAAATCATTTTGTATTTTTGGAGCTGTGGTGTGTAAACTTTTCCTTCCTTTTCTGAAGAACTGAATGAATAAATTATGGAACGAATAACAGGTATAGTGCCCTCCACTAATTTTGGCACCCTTGGTAAATATGAGCAAAGAAGGCTGTGAAAAATGGTCTTTATTGTTTAACCTTTTGATCTTTTGTTCAAAACATTCACAAAAATACTCTGCTCTCATGGATATCAAACAATCACAAACACAGGTTTATAAAAAAAAAAAAACCCAAACATTTGTTAAATATAGCTGTGCAACAATTATTGTCACCCCCAGGAATTCATATGAGAAAAATATATGCCCATTGATATTTTACTTTTTTTTTTAGTACACCTGGGTGACTAGGAACTGGTAATTGTTCAACCATGACTTCCTGTTTCACAGGGGTATAAATATGAGGTAATACACAGGCCAAATTCTCTTAGTCATTCATAACAATGGGTAAGACCGAGGAATATAGCTGTGATGGGCGGCAAAAGGTTGTTGAGCTTCACAAAATGGGAAGTATCTATAAGAAAATAGCACAAGCATTGAAAATGCCCATTTCCACCATCAGGGCAATAATTAAGACGTTCCAGTCAACTGGAAATGTTATGAATCAACCTGGAATTGGACGTGTGTCTATATCGTCTCAACGCACTGTGAAGAGGACGTTAGAGCGGCCAAAAAATCTCCAAGGATCACAGCTGGAGAACTGCAGGAGTTCATTGTGTCTTGGGGTCAGAAAGTCTCCAAAACTGCAATCCAAAGTCACCGACAACACCACAAGCTGTTTGGAAGGATTTTAAGAAAAAAGCCTCTACTCTCATCCAACTCAAGCGTCTTCAGTTTGCCAGACACTACTGGAACTTCAAATGGGGTTGGGTTCTATGGTCAGATGAAACCAAAATAGAGCTTTTTGGCAATAAACACCAGAGGTGGTTTTGGTGCACACAGAGAGGTGGCCATATGTAAAAGTACCTCATGCCCATGGTTAAATATGGAGGTGGATCTTTAATGTTTTGTGGCTGTTTTTCTGCCAGAGGACCTGGACATTTTGTTAGGATACATGGCATCATGGACTCAAATATCAAATGATATTAAATGAAAACCTGACTGCCTGTGCCAGAAAGCTTCAAATGGGCCGTGGTTGGATCTTCCAGCAGGACAATGATCCAAAACATACATCAAAATCAACACAAAAATGGTTTACTGACCACAAAATCAAGGTCCTGCCATGATCATCCCAGTCCCCTGACCTGAAACCCATAGAAAACCTGTGGAGTGAACTGCAGAGGAGAGTCCACCAGCGTGGACCTCGAAATGTGAAGGATCTGGAGAGATTATGGAGGAATGGTCTCAGATCCCTCGCCATGTATTCTCCAACCTCATCAGGCATTATAGGAGAAGACTCAGAGCTGTTATCTCGGCAAAGTGAGGTAGCACAAAGTATTGACTAAAAGGGTGTCAATAATTGTTGCACAGCTATATTTAACAAAGATTTTTTTTTAATAAACCTGTGTTAAACCTGAAATTGTTTGATATCCATAAGAGGAGAGTATTTTTGTAAATGTTTTGAACAAAAGATCAAAAATTTAATCAATGAAGACACTTTTTCACAGCCTTCTTTGCTCATATTTACAGAGGGTGCCAATATTAATGGAAGGCACTGTATTTATATTTTTACACCATCTGTGGCACATAAAATAAAATGAAAGTTTGATGAAGGAATGTTAAAGCAAAACTACTAAGTATTCCACTACTGCATAAATGAATAATATTTAGACATTCTTCACGAGGTCCCTGTTTCATCAATCCCAATACATAAATAAACTCCTCAGAATTAATATATCATAAATATTTCACATATTCAAAGCGAATAAATATAAACAATACAGCGACAGTCATCTTCATACACATCTTTGCTTCATACATCAATAAATATAAAACAAAACTTAAATAATAACACATGAATGTCTTAAATAGACAGATTTAGTACAGTATCTGATTTAAACACAGCGAGTTCCAAACAAAGCTCAACAGCAACAACCACAAAGTATCCTCCACATTCTCAAAAAATAAAAACTACATATTTTTAAACATCAGCACGTTTAGCTTTAGTCCAGACAGATGCAGTTATGAACTATTCAGAGTCCTGCAACAGTCAAAAAAGAACACAGGAGTAATGCACAGACGTCTCGAGCAGGATCGGGTTTAGATGAATATTATGTGATTCTCAGTGGACAGAAGGGGGCACTGTGCTCATCTTCAACGCTGGGTTTAGTATCTGTGACAAGACAAAAATAAAAACCTTCTCGCTTAATGCTAATGTACAGTGAGCTACAGTACATAACACCTGAATAAGCCCTTCATCACAACTACACTCTTAAAAAGAGGTCCCCTGGGAGAACCTTTAAAGTAGAAAGGGTTCCTAGTAGATCAGAAGATGTGCCACAGTTTCTCAGTACCTTTGTCTGGAGGAACCATATGAGTCTATCATCTGGGTGCTCGCCTGCTCCAGGTTCCAGCTGCACCTCTGCAGAATTTCCACACACTCGGGCCGAGTCTTCAGACCCAGACGGAACAGCTGTTCCACCTGTCCAACACACACACACACACACACACACACACACACACACAATGATGTGATTGATGATCAGCGATTGATCGTTGTGAATAACGGTGATTAGTGATTGATAGTCAGGAAGAATGGTGATTAGTGACTGGTCATCTGGTCATCATAATGGTATATCGAGTGTACAAGCAGCTGTGATGTGAGATGGAATAATGGCGTATCGAGTGCAGGACAACCTAGCGACAAAGTCACGGCACCTTTTCTAAGTAATTCTAATCAAAATGCAGATTGTTAGTAAGCCGTAACAACAGCAGCCATACTCCAGGCTACCTTCAGGTACTCAATAGCCTTCTGAATGTTCCAGCCGTGACTCTCGAGCGCTGTCTGACACTCCTCTACTGTCACTCCATGGACCGCCTCCTCTACCTGCAGACATAGATACCAACGCATCACCTTCCTTATACCTCACACACACACACACACACACAAACACACACACACACACACACACACATCGGAATATGTTCTGGAAAGCTAGGATGCTCTGAACGTACCTGTTTCACACTGCTGTAAGTGTTGAATGCTGCTGAGCTCTGAGAGCTGCTGCTGCTGGGGTTGGAGGAGATACTGGGCTTGATGAACTGCTGCTGCACCATGGGTCTAACAGTCGCCATGTTGGTCCGTCGCTCTTTGTTTTGCTCGCAATCTTTCACAAACGTCTCATATCTCTCAAGATACGTCGGCCTCTCAGGCAGCAGGTGGTACTGAGTGCTGCTGGCCTTGGTGCTCTCGCTCATGATGGGCAGGTTGCAGGGGCTCTTGGCTCGAGTCTGGTCTATATTGGTGCAGGAAGTGGCATTCGTGGGATTGTAGTTGATTCTACTGGGGCTGAGTGTGAGCTTTGGAGGGGTAGTGGATGGAGCATAGGAGTATGATGAAGGGGAGAGGCAGGATCCCAGAGAACCAACACAGCACAAAATTGGTCTGAGTGGAGGTCTGAATTGCTGAGTGGAGATCATGGGACTGGGGGATCGCGAGCTGGGCTGGGACATGGCATGGTCTCGGGGAGGGATCTTAGGAGGCTGAGGTCTCTCATCGTCATCACACAAAGAGACAGAAAGCCTGGTGCACGTCCGTCTGGAAGGCCGTGTTGGCGGGATAGGGATCCTGGGTGGGACCTCGGGCTTGTCCTCGCAGGAGGGCAGGATGATTTTGCGGTGTGGTAAGAGAGGTGACGAGGGCATCGATTGCGCCGTCGCTGGTACATGCAACTTGGCCATGACCTCCCTCTGTAACTCCTTGAAGATGTCAGCTGACTGCGAGGTAGATCGGTTCTCCACAGCGAGTTTGGATGGAAGGAACAGATTGTCTTCCACTTTGCACTTGGGATCTAAATCTCCATCAACACTGTCATAATTCTGCTGGTCTGGATTGTCAGTCTTCGCAGTGTTTATGGAGCTGACCTCCACGTCCTCCTGCTCCTCAGACTCTAAAGCTACTTCATCGTATGCAGGGAGAGAAGGCAGCGGCCGGGTGTCCCAGTCCACCACGGGGGTTGGGTGCAGAGGGTTCGGCAAACTGCGGTATGGGCTCTGTGGAGGACCATAATCCAATATGGAGGCTCCGGACGGAGCGGAGTTGGAGGCGGGAATCTCCGTAATGGGGGAAGGCGAGGTGGAGCTGAAACTATCGTCTCCAAAGTCGATGAGCGAGACCTCGCTGAGGTGATCATCTGGGTCTGAGTTCTCCCATGGACGAAGGCGTATCCCAAGGTATGACGGTGCTTTCAGAGAGAGCTTCTTCAATCCAGTGACTATCAGATCATTGTCATCATCATCATCGTCAATTACGGAGTCATAGAAAGGCTCTGAGAATGTAAAAGCAAACCAGAGCTGATCAGTAATGGAGGAACAAATTTACAGCTCAAAAAAATTCAAGTGTTCATAGTTTATATATCTACGAAGGAAAGAAATCCACAATGTTATAAAAAAATCCCCAGTTCTACAGTAATAATAATCCCAGAGGCAAGATACCAAAATGTACCATTCAAACCTATCAAAAAATACATCCAAATCTTTTGGCTAAACGACTCTTGTGTATACACTGTACCCTATGTAATGCGCATATAAAGTGAACAGGAAGTCGTGTGTTAGGGAATGAAATAAAAAGAAAAACTTCTGCATAAAGACAGAGATGGCAGATGATCATGTGGATCTCAGGGCGGCTTAGAAAATGTCAAATTAATCTCCTGTGTTGTATATAATCCACAGTGAAAGAAGAAGAGAACGGAGATGGTTCTTACTCTTGAGAAGAATTGCCGGCTGAGGAGGACGAGGTGGGGGTTGCTCTGACGAACCACGGTGGAGAAAAAATGATCATACAGAAAATAAAATAATCATCAAACTATTCATTATCAATTCATTCACTATTTCATTCATTTCTAACTGATTAGACATTTTGAATTAATTATTACTTAGAAAGTAGTTAACAAATGCTTTATCAGAGATGGAACAGATCAAGAAGGAAGACAATGTTCAAGGGTAACATTACATTTTTAATCAAAGTATAGCAGCTAGACTCTCTAACTTTGTTTTGGTGTCTCACTTTTGGCGCGGTTTGGTAATTTAGTTGGCCGGTCAGCATTCGGATCCATCCCAAGAACATCAGGGGGGTCCATGGGGTTCCCCAGGTATATACTACATTCAGAAAGTAAAAACAGAGAGATTTACTAACGTTTATTTTTTAACAAAGTTGTAAATATGGAACTAGAAATGGTACACTGCCCTCTGGTGGTGACAAACAGAACATTATGTACAAATATACAGTACATATAGAATAAACAGGGTTTGGAAAGTTACTTTAAAAAATGTATTCCCTTATAGTTACAAATTACTTCATAAAAAATGTCATCAGTAACTTAATCCAAGTATCACGATATGAAAGTAATGTAAAGGTAATCTGATTATGTTTAGATTACTTCAAGGTAACATATGTAAAAAAGTCAAGAGATAAACAATATGATCGAAAATACTTTTATCTATAGCTTATTGTAGAGCTTAAAAACATGTTCAGTGTTTGGATTTGTTTTAATAAAATAAATAAATTTGTTGCTCGTGTGAGCCACGACTGGCAAGAGAGAACCAGAACTATGATCAAGCAGCTGTCTATATTGTGTTATGTCAAAAGATTTTTAAAAATGTAATCCTGATAGTATTCACATTTTTTTTTTACAAAATGTACCTGTAATCTTTGTTTTGTTTTTTTTACAGCTACCGTTTTTTTGTATCCTGATTACATAACGCCGTTACATGCAGTCCGTTACTCCCCAAACCTGAGAATGAAGAATCTCCAGCGTCAGAATAATCAGAAGCCCGGGTTTCTTACTCATCGATTTTATCAGGAGCGCCCCAGCTGCGGTGAGGGTCGGTGTCTCCGTGGCCCGTGTGGATGAAGCTGTGTTTAAGAGGCCTGCTGATATCATGGGCAGAAAGTCCAGCTACAGACGTCACCACGTTCCTGGGGAACTGACCCACCTTCAGAGTTTGTCGGTTCTGACCTCGCCACCAGTAGTTCTCCGCTCTAAACAGATTTTAGACCAAATTCAAAATCTAGAAATATTTGTTTAAGAGAAATTCCACTAATCAGATTATAGAAATAGGACTCCTTGTCTAATGGTAAGTTTTCACATGATAGTGCACTTTGTTTAATTTTCTACGTAATGTTGAAGTATAAAGTTATTGACTTTTTTTTTGCATACATTTTTGTACCAAGAAAATAAATTCAAGCTAATGAGGTTAACATCTGCATGAATATTATACAAGTAATTATCTGCATAATTATTCAACAAGTAAAAATGTAACAATTGGTTTGAAAACAGATAAAATCAGCTGTGTTAATTAATGCTATAAAAGATGAGACTTTTTAGGATAATAAAGTGCGTTGTAATACACTATGGATATTAGATCAGATCATATCACAAGTATTAGCAAACATGTAATAATAAATAATAATGTTTAATGATTTATTTATTAAATAAGTGATAATTAATGTCAGTAACATGAACTTTGCTTTCGCTTCGTGTTCAGTAAAATAATTGAACCTCATCATGAATAGATTTTTTTTTGTTTTTTTTAAAAAAAAAGTCAACTCGATGATTTTGACTACAGTAAAACTTCACGTGATCACGTGACCTGCCCTCGATGATAGTGATGACGTCGTTGGCGTGGATCTTCAACTTATCTGGTTCATCAAAGTCCTGCAGCGCTCTCATGTCTGTAGGCATCGTCTGCAGAGGTAAAACATCAGTGTGTATAAAATATCTTTACACGCACACCAATAATCCAAATCATGCAAGTGCTCATGTAAACCATGATATCGTCATACCAAACTGGATTTTCTGGATTTACGGGATGATTATTTTTATTATATAATAATTATTATTATTAATATACTGTTTATTTGACAGCTTTCTGACATTTTTACATCTCATGGGTGCAAACAGAACATATTAACTGCATATAAAACTATCTAAACAAATTTACAGACTCATTTTGCCTTTCAAATACGTTTTGTTAGACCTCAAATAAATATCCGGCGCCCTCCACTAATATTGGCACCCTTGGTAAATATGAGCAAAGAAGGCTGTGATCTCTTGTTCCAAAAATTCACAAATACTCTGCTCTCATGGATATCAAACACGACGCAGGATTATCTGAAATAAAATATCCTTGTAATTGGAACTGGAGCTCTCGATGAGCTGATGAAATCAGAGCCAAAATCGGATCGTAAACATTTCTGGACATTAATGAACATTAATCATAATCTAAATCTGAACAGAATGGCAATTGATCGACTCTCACCTCCACGAGGAAGTCTCTCAGAGACACGAACGTCGGTCTGTCCTCGGGTTTTGGAGACCAGCTCTGCAGCATGACGTTGTAGATATCCTGAGGACAGTCCTCGGGTTTAACCAGCCTCTCGCCCTCCTTATCGATCTTATGGAGGATCTGAGGAACAAAATTAACAGCACGATGATGTAATAGCTTCAGTAGATTTTCTATAACAGCAGCTCAGACATTAGTGCAGCTACAAATCAAAGGTTTATATCACTGCACTCGTTCTAAAACGTTATAGTTTCTATAGCAACAGCTCCACTAATACTAAACGGATTTAAAAAAATCGTTCACATGGTTCAAGATTTCTTGAAGTAAGGAGATGTTTAATTAACCCTTATGGAAGGAGTCTCCAGTGTCAGTGCTTTCTAACCAGTCAGAAGTAAAGCTGAAACTTTAAGTGAAAATGGGAATTCACTTGTACATGGATGTTTCACAACAATAAACGTCACTATAAACTATAAAATTTGTAATTGTTGGTAAGTTGCTGTGGTATAAGAGGAACAAACACTTAGGGACACACAGTTGTAGGAAACTAATCAACTTCAGGGTGCTAACAGTAACTCCACTTTAGTATTTTATAAGAAAATCAACACACACGGTGTTTACTAGTTATTTACATTTTGCCGCATGTGTAAAGTGTGTACCTGGCTGCCATTGAGGCCGAGCCATGGCTCCTGGCCGTGACTGAACATTTCCCACAGCGTCACACCAAACATCCAGGTATCACTGGCATGTGAGAAGGTTCTGGTCTTCAGGCTCTCTGGTGCACACCTGATCAAGCACAGAATGCATGTGAGACAAGCAAGAAGAGAGAGAAAAGTGGAAAAGAAACTCGTCTCTACAAAACTCCTCACCAGGCAAACGGAACCTTGTGGTGCTCCTGCATCACGTAATGGTCGTCGTTCTTGGGCAGCGCACGCATCAGGCCGAAGTCTCCGATCTTGACGAGGTCGTTGGAGGCCAGCAGGATGTTGCGAGCGGCCAAGTCTCGGTGGATGAAGCGGCGTGACTCGAGGTACGCCATACCACATGCGATCTGCACGGTGTAGCGGCACAGCACCGAGATCAGGATGTGACCCTGACGCTTTCTCAACCTGTCCAACAGAGAACCAAGTGGAGCCAGCTCCGTCACCTACACGTAAACACACACACACACACACAAGACAAACAAATACACTTTTATACACGTTTTGTGGCCATAGCAAACTAAAAATTCATGCATATTTGATAAACACCAATCAGCTGTAATTTACTAAGCACATTCATGGCATATTTACATTAACCACACCTACAAAACTCAAATCTCACGGAGAGCTGAACGCTGAAAAATGATGACTTAACTGTGAAAGAGCGCCCCCTAATGGCAGTGTGCACTAAATCTTCCAGTAATGCAGCTCAGCCACTGCAGCGCTTCAGCCATAGACACACACTAACTCCTCCTCCTTTTATGAGGTGCCATTACTTTTGTTCTCATTATACAGCTAGTCTTATTTGTGTTATTTTATGGATTCTTATTTGTGTTATTTTATGGACTTTCTTTCAAGTCGTTAATATGATTTAATATGACTGACAGTGTTAAGAATTTACTTTCAAATTAAATGTAAATAACGTTTAAACAGCGCTTTAAACCCAGCCCACTGCATACAGTCCTGCAACAGATAGAGCGTTAATTCGATAGTGTTGCAATAAACACGTCAGAGCTCAGAGTTTGGTCTTCGAGCCTCACCATCTTCATGGGTTGTGTGAGGATGACGCCGTACAGCCGGATGAGGTTCTGATGATCCAGGGAGTGCATGGCGTTCACTTCCTGTATGAAATTGTCCAGACCTTCTGTCTGATCCAGCAAATCCGTCTTCAGGCACTTCACAGCAACATTCAGCTGCAATCACAGACACACACACACACACACACATTACAATCTAATGACCTTGATAAAGGCTCTCATGCCTGCAATAAGGTGTGCACACAAAGAATATTTCTACGTGTGTGTGTGTGTGCGTGTGTGTCTCCCCTCACCACTCGTCCAGACGGAGCCTGCCATTCCCCTCTCTTCACCACGCCGAACGATCCGTCTCCGAGTTTCTCCAGCAGCGTCAGGTCTCTCTCACTGATCAGACAGGTCAGAGCCGCCGACTGGGATTCACCGTGAGCTTCAGCCGAAATGCTGCAGGTCAACGAATCTATCTGAGTCTCCGTCTCCGGTCTCTTACCTGTAAACACCTGCAGGGGCGGAGACTACAGCTGAGACTCCACCCACCTTTATTTTTTATCTCATCCAAATGTAAACTTTTGCACGCAGCTGTGTGTATTTCTCTGTGATGATGACGACGCGTCTCTGACGTGAGACGTGAGAGCGGCGTACCTTCATCCACGACTTGCGTTTACACATCGCTCTCCGTCTCTTCACAGCTTCCCACAGACGCCGCTGACCTTCACAACACCACACACAGAGAGAGAGAGAGAGAATCCTCTTTAACCTTCTTTTCTTTTATTTTCAGACACTTACAGCACCACTGTTCTCTTCATGTTTACATCCTACTCATATTCATCACTTCATATTATTTTATTTCTTAACGTCAACATAAACGAGTTTCTTGTTATTTTTGTGATTATATGTTTCATATCACACAAAACCTCATGTGCAAACAAATTATGCTGATGGAACGAGGAATCTTTCAGGATCTTTTAATTTCTAAAATTCTAAACATCTCTAATTGTGATATGAAGGTCAGGTCAGAGCCAGCTTTCCAGCTTAGAAGGTTGAAAATATATAAATGCAAACTCCACCCACACACACAGGGCTGCGGCGGGAGTCGAACCCCCAACCCTGGAGGTGTGAGGCGAACGGTGACCTGACGAGGACAGGTCAATACACGGAATATATAAGAATGTAAAATGAATCGTTTTGTAAAACAAATCTGAACACAAGTAAACATCCATCCATCCATCTTCAACCGCCCACTCCTTTTCAGGGTCACGGGGGAACCTGGAGCCTATCCCAGGGAGCATCGGGCACAAGGGGGGGGTACACCCTGGACAGGGTGCCAGTCCATCGCAGGGCACACAATCACACACAATCACGCCAATCAGCCTACCATGCATGTCTTTGGAGTGTACCTCTGGTTCCACATGCAAGTTCCGCACACACACAGCCACGGGAATCAAACCCTGACCCTGGCGGTGTGAGGCGAACATGCTAACCACTAAGCCACTGTGCGCCCTCACAAGTAAACAGTTACACTGAAATGAATCATTACGGAATCTGATTCCCTCTGATTCACATCTGACGCTGTTAGAGGCTGAGCACCTGTGAGTAGGAAGCATGTGGCGTGTGTTTGACATGCGTTTGACGTGCGTGTGACGTGCGCCCACCCACGTGCCCACCTGGCCGCCCCATGCCGATCTTCTCCAGGTCTTCGGTCTTCACGTAGTCGAAGTGAGAGAGCCGAGTGACGTTAAGCTCGTCTCGGATTCGCAGGAAATACTGCTGCAGCTGCACGTCTGTGAGCAGCTCCATGAGCCACTCCGTCCCCTCGTCTGACTGCATGTCTGCTCTAAACACACACACACACACACACACACACGTGGTATACTGTCCTCACGACTCACTGTGTTAATCCATGACACACCTCATGTTTAATGCATTATTAATTATGTACTGTAGTAACAGATGCTCCACTAAATAAAACTTTGTTTATAATATAACATATTTTATTAGTTCACTCCACAGGTTTTCTATGGGTTTCAGGTCAGGGGACTGGGATGGCCATGGCAGGACCTTGATTTTGTGGTCAGTAAACCATTTTTGTGTTGATTTTGATGTATGTTTTGGATCATTGTCCTGCTGGAAGATCCAACCACGGCCCATTTGAAGCTGTCTGGCACAGGCAGTCAGGTTTTCATTTAATATCTGTTGATGTTTGATAGAGTCCATGATGCCATGTATCCTCACAAAATGTCCAGGTCCTCTGGCAGAAAAACAGCCCCCAAACATTAAAGATCCACCACCATATTTAACCATGGGCATGAGGTACTTTTCCATATGGCCACCTCTCTGTGTGCACCAAAACCACCTCTGGTGTTTATTGCCAAAAAGCTCTATTTTGGTTTCATCTGACCATAGAACCCAACCCCATTTGAAGTTCCAGTAGTGTCTGGCAAACTGAAGACGCTTGAGTTGGATGAGAGTAGAGGCTTTTTTCTTGAAATCCTTCCAAACAGCTTGTGGTGATGTAGGTGACTTCAGATAGTAGTTTTGGAGACTTTCTGACCCCAAGACACAAATAACATCTGCAATTCTCCAGCTGTGATCCTTAGAGATTTTTTGTCCACTCGAACCGTTTTCTTCACAGTGCGTTGAGACGATATAGACACACGTCCAATTCCAGGTTGATTCATAACATTTTCAATTGAATGGAACTTCTTAAAAATTGCCCTGATGGTGGAAATGGGCATTTTCAATGCTTGTGCTATTTTCTTATAGATACTTCCCATTTTGTGAAGCTCAACAACCTTTTGCCGCCCATCACAGCTATATTCCTTGGTCTTACCCATTGTTATGAATGACTAAGAGAATTTGGCCTGTGTGTCACCTCATATTTATATCCCTGTGAAACAGGAAGTCATGGTCGACAACTTCCGGTTCCTAGTCACCCAGGTGTATTAAAAAAATGTAAAATATCAATGGGAATATACTTTTTATCAAATATAATTTTTTTTACTTACAAGTATATTTTTCTCATAAGAATTCATCGGGTGCCAATAATTTACAATAATTATTTATAATATTTATAATTTCTGTTACTCTTATTTTAAAATAAAGTTGACATTCATTTTATTAATAATTATTTATGAATAACAATAATTACATTAAATGAAATTGTATAGGAAACAATCAACATAAGGTCTATTAAAGAACATAAAATTATATAAACTTTTATTTGGCTTTCTGTGATTCACAGATTCACACATTTCATGTTGGTGACCAAAAGATTGATTATTTTATGGATTATTTTAAGACTTAATCATTTATAAAGATTAAAAACAGCATCTCTACACCTTTACGATCATCGCAAATGTCATAATTTAGAAATAAACATGGATATGCAAAGCTTATGTGGAATTAATTTTATGACATCACAAGCTGAGCTCATAGGTAGCCCCGCCCCCAAACTGCTATATTTAGAAATAGTTAAAAAGCCTGGTTTAAATGAATTTACTTAATCAATTTGACACAAACACTTACAGCTATAGAATCAGAATCAGCATCTGGGCGGAGTTTAATCGTTTAAACATCAGATAAAAAGATGAAAGATGTTTAATAATATTTCAGCCTGCAGACAAACTCAAGCCTTCTGCTTCTCTCTCAAGCCGACGGTAATCTGAGACTCGATCCCTCTTTCATTCAATGCAGCGAAAAATAAACCGTGTGCTCCAAATTCATCTCCCATAAGACACGTCCTGGTTCACAGTAAACCAGCGAGAACATGCCCACTCCAAAACATGCCACAGAGACTTAAAGTCATAGCTGTTCCCATGGCAACGCCGCAGCTTCCCTCAAAATCCTCATCCATAAATCATCATCCATCCTCTTAATCCTTCTGTTCTCTGTTTCTTCCTTCATTCCTGCATCTGGTGACACACTGATGAGTTGACTCGCTCGCTCGGGCTGAGTCATGACAGGACACGAGGCTCAGCGTCGGCCTCTATGCGACTCTGATACACTGTTTACGACTAAGAGCATAACACTGAAATTCTAAACATAACCGTAAATGATACTGAAAACCGCATCCTCACACAAACACACAAACACACTCACACTCAGAGCATCTAGCTGGTCATATAAAGCATTACTAAATTATTCACAAGTAAGCACAGAGCACTGCTGAGCTCTGGATTGTGATTGGTCAGGAGGTGTTGATTAATTCTCTATAACAGCAGCTCTGACAGTAGTGCAGCTGCACATCACAGGTTTATATTAATGCACTCGTTCTAATGCGCTATCGTTTCTATAGCAGCAGCTCATGTACAGGGACTCGTACGGTGGAAGTGTGAAAACGCGTGGAAGGAGTCTCCAATGTCAGCGATGTGTAACAGTCTGTAGCAGTCTTTCCGACATCTTCAGGACAGAGGAGTTTATGCCTTTTGTCTTAAAGACAGAGAATAAAGCCAGGCTGGTGAGAGAATTACCCTTTACAGCTGCGGTAACGTAAGAGAGAACAGGAACTAACTTGTTTCACCATCATTAAATGTAAATAGAAATTGATTAAAAACAACAACAACAACAGCAACATCTTTAATATCTGCTCAGTGGTCCCTTTCTATTGATAGACAGGGTAAAGTGGTGCCAATACTTTGTCCAGAACAACAGATGGATTCCAGTCTGTAGCTGTACACCTACAAAACGACCTGTACGCTAGGTATACCCAATAAAGAGGCCCATAATTGTATATACTTTTTTTTTTTTTTAGCGCCTTAAATTTACATAAACTATTAAAGGCACCAAATATTCTGGATTTCACCAGGCAGCCTCAATATTTTACACACACACACCTCAGGACATGTAATAATTCCATTCTGCATTCTGGTTTTAGACAGAAAGCCGCTTGTAACGCGCTCATGTAGGAGTCATAACTGTAATAAATCATGACGTTATAAATAATAATAATAATAATAATAATAATAATAATAATAACAATAATAACACACTGACGCTAACAGTAACACACCGGATATCCGCTGCTGATGAAGCATCTCTGATATGTTAATAAACTGTCAGTGTTTATTCACTTGGTATTATTACAGTAATGATGTCGGTATAAATCCGGTGTGAAGATGAAACCTGGCCTTCTGCTGCACAACTCACCTGCAACGGATTCAGCACGCGCTCAGCTCATTGCCCTAAATTCCCCGTTAAATTCCCGTTAAATTCCCGCAGTGGAGTCGCATTTCAGATGAGTTCAATCCTATGTGTCGGAGCCCTGCACTCCGGATTATCCTGCTCTAATTATACAGAATGTACACACACACACACACACACACACACACACACACACACACACACACACACACACACGCAATATTAAAGACACAGTGCTGTTCACCCTGGTGTTGCCAAATCCACAGATTTCCCTCACAATGTGTGTTAATCAGTCCATTTAAACTGCTTGTAATTGTACAGAATACTCAACTATTCCCATATCCATGGTTGTACTTAATGTAATGAAATAATATTTAAATATATATATTACATTATAGCACAGTTGAATACATGAATCTGATTGGTCAAAACGTCAGAAGGTGTGCAGCTGTAACATGCGCCAGTTTTATATGAATGCTCTGGTTCTAATACTTAATTATTTCTATAGTAACAGCTCATTCACAGGGACTTGTACAGCAGATGCTCCACATAATCTAAACTTAATAAAAAAAAAAAAATTAGACCTATTTTTTTTCTAAACAAACATAATAGTTGATTTGGTGACTTATTATTATTATTATTATTATTATTATTATTATGATGATGATGATGATGATATGTTCATTCATGGAGTCTCCAGTTTCAGAGAACTGTAACAGCAACAATGCTTCTGCCCATACCCCCCCAACCCAGGGTCTCCAGGAGAAGACACTTTGTTTTAGAGTTTATTGCCGTAGCAGCTAAAATGGCTATTTTATGGAAAATACAGATATTAATCAAACACAGCTTAAAAAGTCAGACATTTCTGTATAACATGACTCTATGGAAGATTCTTTAAAAAATTTGTAATAGTTTCCCTCAGTCCATCTTACAAAAAGTCTGAAAGTTTGTCCTGATAAACAGTGACATGTCACATTAGACATGGCGAAGAGCAAATAAATGTTTTACAGTGTAACCATAGTAATAGTATATAAATCTATATTTACTGTATACCTGTCTGTTTAATTTTATAGCTCAGCTATTCTTTATTTATTGCAATATGCAGAAAACATTTAAGATTTTGTTGAAACAAAAAATAGATCAGTTAATGTATTATTATTATTATTATTATTATTATTATTATTATTATTAGTAGTAGTAGTAGTAGTAGTAGTATTGTGTTGTTTTAAAAAAAATTCTGTCTTTGATGTTAACAAGACAATAAAACACAGCCTGAGTGAGTGAGATCTCGGACGAACTTACTTTCCCTCCGACACTGGAGACTCCATCCATAAATAAACATTAAATGGTCAAGAATTAAAATGATTAATTAAAATCAAACACCACAATTAAACGCAAGAACACATTTATTGGACGGGAAAAAAAAGAACACAGAAAGATCAGACAAACATTTCCAATTCATACACTCTTCCAAAAGAAAAAGAAAGATTCATCCATCACCTTACAATGTTTAAGCCCCAGTGTTTAAGCCCCAAAGGTTCCATGTTAAACCCTGCAACAGTGTTTTCCTTTCAGAACCCCTTTAATAAGAGTGTAGAATTCATAACGGAATATATCCACAGTCCTCACTTACTGAGCTCAAAAGAGACAGCTTACATCAACAGTGTAAAGAAGCGCGACATATGAACATTTCTGCTCTTTTTGGAAGCCATTTAATTTTCTTATTTAAAGCCATAGTGTGAAGAGATTATTAATTCATATCTAATCACAATCTTATAATGTATTGTCCAAATTAATTAAACTAATGCATGCAAATAAATTCTCAAAATTTCCCTAGTACTGCTTCTAAGAGCTGCGTCATGCTTTCAGAAATGTTTAAGCTGAGAGAGGGAGAGGGTGAGAGAGAGAGAGAGAGAGAGAGAGAGAAGGGTGAGAGAGGGAATCGTTTCCGCCTAAAAGAAGAAGCTGCTTTTAACAAACCCGGATTAAACTACAGCGGATTTCTTCTGCACAACCACTGAAATGAAGAAGTGGTATATTAAGTGTGCTTTCACATCTGCAGCGTGTCGTGTGAACTCTAGTGCAGTGGGGAAAGTGATTCGATTCTGAATCAAACAAGTCGTGTGTTTTGAGTCGCAGCGTTTTTGTGTAGATTTTTGCAAGCAGCTGAATGGAACGAAAGCGCAGAGCTGTAGCGCTGCAGAAACGGGTGTGCTCTGAAGATCTGGAGAAAACCCATTCAAAACATTTTAAACTACTCATTTATTTCATTATTTAATTATTTAATAATGATCTGTAACTGTATTTCTTATCCAAATAACAAGCTTTCACCCTACACACCCCTCAAACAACGGTTATTTGTTTTTATTTGTTTAACAAAAATGAAAAGCACATCAACCCCAACACTGTAGCAAACGAATCAAAAGAATCAATTTCACTCTGATTCAGACTCGACACACGGCTCAATAGGTGTGAAAGCACCCTTAAGAGACACACTCTGGAAACTAAAAAGCTTGAAAAAAAATAAATAATAAATGTAAAAAATAGCACAGCCACTAAATGCAAATATCCGTGTACACATTTCTCCTGGTGATCACTGATAATGAAACTGGAATGATTTTAAACATTTATCAGTTCATAACGTAAACCCATGCTGACCAGCTGAAAAGTGCCACAGGAGAAATGCTGATATTTCTTCAGAGATTACACACACACACACACACACACAGCACAAAAAAGTCACACAAATACAGCAGAACGTGAACATAAATATGTAAAAAACTATGGGAAACACTGTTCCCGATAATTGACTCCACCCTACAGTGAAATATGAGGGACACTGCCCCCGATAAATACACACTGGTAGACAAAAACTACCTTCACACAGTGCATTATGGAAGACACTGCTCCCGATAATGTTTCAGAATGAGAAATATGTTCCAAAATATACAAGCTTCGTCACAGAAATCACTACACGCTCGGCTATGATAACGGGCATGTGCTGAGAATTAAACAGACCAGGTGATGAAGAGAAGTTACGGACACCCCTGCAAAGTTGATTCTTATTACTCTGTCACTAGGTGGCGGGGGAAGTTTGTTGCTGCGCGTCAGTCCGAGATTTCTCCTTAGAGCGTGTGGCTGAGCATTTCGAGGATTTATGTGGAATTACCATCATCGTAACTGTTTGAAATATACTTTAAGGGGATTTCAGGCACACACATTAGTAACAAGAAAGATTAGAATATTCAAGATCAGAACCGTCAGATCTGCTGTTATAGAAAATTAATCGACACCTTCCGCTCTGTCCAACACTATGGTATAAAATCACAATATTTTAGAGCAATTTAGCTGAAGAGAAGTCCAGTCGAATCCAGAATAAAATTTGTGATAATTTTTAAAGTTAATATAATCACACGATAGTCATTTTACGTCAGCACACGCCGAGAGCATTTCCGCCAAATCGCTAATTTTTGTAACAAAACTGCTGCGACAAAGAACAACGCCAAATATCCAGAATCTTTGTCGTTAAACTACAATTTTAACAGCAGCTTTCTGTCACATGGACGAGTTCCTACACGCTGTGGAAGATGATGAGCATGCGCTGATTTCTGCTGACGGCTTGTTTGGTAACACGGATTCCTCAGAGCAGATGCTGCTTTTATAAATTGACAGTATAACCGTCACAATTATGGAAGGCACTGCTTCCGATAATGTAAAAAAAAACACGTTTATAGTGAACACTGTCACTGATAAATAAATAATGACAAACAAAACACATTTCTCTCCGTGCAAAATGGGTCGAAATCACAAGTCAGATCATCCGAAAGCAGTGCTTTTTCCCCCTGCGAGGGATTTAGATTGGAATTTCGACCTGAGTGCTAGTGAACAAAGCAGAATGAAATATCGGATTAGCTTTTTAATTCTGATGCGTCAGGACACGATGGAGCTGTCCAGGTTTAAACCAAACATCAAGTCAGAACCTGAGAAACAAGTACACGCGTTCCAAACTGTGTGCTTAACAGGTTATTTTTGCTGATTATAAATATTGTTTTATATTTATAATATAATATATATATATATATATATATATATATATATATATATATATATATATATATATATATATATATAGCATAATATTAATACTGTTATTACTACTACAAACGTAAAATTCCTGCCAATTATTAGATTATTTGACCTACAACGACCGAAATTAAATCAAGTAAAGAAATTCAGCAGGATTTAGTAATAACGGAAATAAATACATGACGCTAAGGCTGGACGATATGGCAACAAATATCATATTGCAATACTTGGAATCATTCACAATAAAAAAAAATTATAAATTGGGAAACCAAATGTAACAAACAACAAATCAGGTTAACCATGGATTTGTTTCAGTGTGTTCTCAAGCAGCTGATGATAAACTACGGCATTTGAGGTATATATCGCAATATCATTTTGGTATCACATCGTCCAGCAATAAATGATTATCGACTAAACCTCAATGTAAATGTCGGGTTAATTATCTAATCAATCATCTTTATAACATTAGCATTAGATTATTAGCCAAACCTGTAATAATACCGTAGGTGTGATTTATTTAAATTATATTTCACTTAAAAGTGGACCGTTACTGTAACGTTTTGTTGGTTCGTGCTGCTGGATCAGACCGCGCCTCGAGGCAGAGCCACTGATGATCAGATGAGGTTGTCCAGAGCCCAGACGTTTCCCGCTAGGTCGTTAGCGCAGCTCTGGATGGTCCAGGTAATCAGCGCAAACTGGTTCCGGAACAGATCGGCGTCAGAACCCACAGCCTGCTGCGTCAGAGATCCGAGGTGCTCGAGCAGAGCGCTGATGCTGTAATCACCCAAGCCGAAGATGATGTGACGGAACGGGACGTCTCTCGGGGAGACGTACGGAGACAGAAGGTTGTGCTCCACCTGCGGCGAGAAACACACCAGGCTGTTAGAACCATGTTATAACAGTGAATACGTTCTGACGGCTAGAGTTGGGCGATACGATATGAAATCGCAATATATTTACATCATGACGCACTTCTCAGTATTATCGAGCTCCATTTGTCCAAAAAAGTTATTTTAATGTTTTTTAAACACTATTATTTAACATTTACAATAAAGTATCATCGAGTATCAAAATATTCATATTTCTGCAATAGAGGAGTGCCCCCTGATGGCACCATCACGATATGTTTTTTTTAAAGGCCAAGTAGACTTTCACAGGTGCTGGAGTGTGATTGGCCAGTGATTTTTACCCTCATGATGCGGTCGTTGATGTTGCGGCACGTCTCTGCGACGTCCAGGTCACTGTTCTTAATCTCGTTGTGCAGAGCCAAAGCGGCACGAGAATATGATCCAATCACGGAGGACAGCCAGAAATCTTTCAGCGCAAAGGATGCGTTAGAATTAATTGCTGCAACCTGACAACAAACAAACATACAAACAAACAAACAAACCAACAAAACACCACCATGGAGTCACAGTGAGAAACAGCTCTGACACCTCATCATGAAAACACATGAATCTCAAAGACTTTTAAAAACTCTTACTTGTTTGATCTGCTTTCCGATCCCACGCACGTTCTTCCTGATGATGCGCGTGTACTCATCTACGTCCAGATTGAGGATGTGATCGTGGACGAGCCGGAGCGCCATCTGTCCCGCAAACCGAGCTGCAGACACACAGACTTCCAGAAGCTTCTGCTCGGTGGCCGCGTCAAGATTTTCTCTGGTGTCCAGATCTGTTCCAGAAAAGTCCTAGAGAAAGAAGGACATCAACATCAGATAAATGATACTGTATATAGAGAAATATAAATATATACTGTACGTACATTATATGTAATATTTCACTGCAATGATTAACTGCATTAATGTGTATAAAATAATCGGAAACAAAAATCAGTTTACACAAGTCTTACATGTATATACTATATAGTTACATAGTTTTGCATTTTAAACAACAGCAAAAGTTCAATGATATTTTAATGTCTAATAAAATAATTAACAAATGAATTTTTTTTACTAAAACATGGTTTTTTCTTCTTTTCTGTATTTTAAATGCATTTTAAATAAAATTATATGCTCAAAACTAATAATAAAAACCCCACAAAGTTAAAAAAAATTACATTTCTTCTCTAGTTTAAAGAAATGTTGGAATACATAATATAAATTATTCGTCTGTTACTGTTATATTAGCTTTTCCAGTTGTGAGATCCATATTCATTTAAATTAAATTCAGCATTTTTAATGTTTATTACTTAAATATATGTTGAGAATATTTATTTTTATTGTTTTTGCGAGGGGGTCAAAAAAAGACACACTTTGTGGTTCTGTTAGTGCACAGGTAGAGGTACAGGTACAGGTAGAGGTGTAGACAGTAATAGAGACGTAATAAAGGCCATTATGAGAAAAATTAAAGGTGAATTACACATAAACGTGAGCAGAATTATTAACTCTTAAATGTTAATAGAGGAATAAATAATTAAATACAAACTCACGCTGTCTGAGACGAAGCGGAAGGAGACGGAGGGAATTCCAGAGAAGGCCAGGAAAGGATACGCTCCGTCGTCCATCCTCATGGGCTCCAGACTGAGAGCAGAATATGCAGACGTTCAGTTTCGTAATAAATTCCTTAAACTACCGCGGTTTCGTCCGTTATTAAAGAACATTTAAAGGTTCAGGTTAACAAATGCACTGCAACTAATAAATGAATAACTTTATCATTAGTTATAAATGATTGTAATTAAACTAATTGTGGATATTACTGGTGCATGTTATTATACATTTACTAAGATCGCTACATCATCACCATTCAAACCAAGTGACTGGAGTTATTAATCCTAATTACTTTTCTCTGCAGCGTTAAAACTGAAATGTGTTTATACGGATATTAAAAACTACCCAGGTTTAATTCAGTACTCAAACTCACACTGACTGCTCCCATTTAGAGCCAGCGAAATCCTCAGAGATGGATCTACTCACATGCAGAGGACTCTTCACCTGTATAAGAGATTATTATAGAACAGGTTAGAGACATTGTTTGGGAAGGGGGGGGGCTAATATTTCATCAGGAGAAGTAAATTCAAACCTCATCCATTGTGTTCTTCAGGAGTTTGTGTAACAGAGGACTGGAGGAGGCTTTGAACTGCTTTATACCTGCAGGCACAGGCACAGGCACGCGCGCACACACACATACACACACACACAGACACAAACAGACAGACACAGACACACAAGAGATGAGCTCATATTTCCTCACACACAAACACTCTCTCTCTCTCTCACACACACACACACACACACACACACACATTTCCATAGATGTTGAGCAGGAAGTTACTCCTCTGATAAAGGTGTGTGTGTGAGTGAGTGAGTGAGTGTTAAAACCCCCAATAGAGAGGAAACTTTAATTAATTAATTAATTAAAACTTAAAGCCTAAGTTAAAATATATATAGTTTATTTATTTATATATTTAGTAAATTAAAAACTCAAAGAACCAAACGTGTGTGTGTGTTGCTGAGCAGGAGTGTACCAGACACGGTGGAGTCCAGGCTGATGTAGGTGAAGGCTCGGAGGTTGAGAGAGGAGATATAACCCTGAGTGAGAGAAACAGAACAGAGGACATTAGGGTTAAACTGCAGGGTGTGGGTGTGTATTTGTGCGTGTCTGTGCGTTCCCCAACACGGACTACACTGTATTTTTTAGAATATTTCGCTAACGTCGGTGTTGGTACTGTGGTACGGTGGTGTGGTACGGTGTTGGTACTGTGGTACGGTGGTGTGGTACGGTGTTGGTACTGTGGTACGGTGGTGTGGTACGGTGTTGGTACTGTGGTATGGTGGTGTGGTACGGTGTTGGTACTGTGGTACGGTGGTGGTACCGTAGTACGGTGGTGTGGTACGGTGTTGGTACTGTGGTACGGTGGTGGTACTGTGGTATGGTGGTGTGGTACGGTGTTGGTACTGTGGTACGGTGGTGGTACCGTAGTACGGTGGTGTGGTACGGTGTTGGTACTGTGGTACGGTGGTGGTACTGTGGTACGGTGGTGTGGTACGGTGTTGGTACTGTGGTACGGTGGTGGTACGGTGTTGGTACTGTGGTACGGTGGTGGTACTGTGGTATGGTGGTGTGGTACGGTGTTGGTACTGTGGTACGGTGGTGGTACTGTGTTGGTACTGACCTCAAGCCATTCTGTAGAACCGACGCTGCCGAAATCTCCAGCACTCCAGCTGGCGAACACGATGCTCCTCCTCGGCTTAAATCCATCTGTAGGAAACGTTTACAGGGTTTACTCTAAATCAGCGTTTTATATATAAATAAAATAAATAAATAAAGAACCGCTTTGAGCATGTCCCGAGTCTCTTCACCTTTCATCATGTCCCTGACGGCGGTGGCGAGCTCCACCAGCAGCGCCGTGCCAACGGTGGACTTGGCGAACCCATGGCTGAACGCGTCTCTCTGAGCGCCGAGCACCACGTAGCGATCTGCACAAACAAACCCTGAGTTCACACGGAACACCGACACGCCCGCGAGTACGGAGCACAGGAGCAGCTTCAGCTCTCACCTGGATCCATGAAGCCTTTAATGACTCCAAAAATGTTGAAAATCTTGGTGTCGGCGAGGACGTTATTAATCGTCACGGTGACGTCCGTCTCTCCTCCCAGCATGTATTTAGAGACGCCCGGCAGCGTTCCTGCAAACTCTTTGGGCGCGTCCTTTCCTCCCATCTTCCTGCGAGTCAGAAAGCAGTTAGCATCAAATATCAAGTTAACATTAAACACTTCCTGTAAAAACTATTGGCACCCTGGTTGAGTCTCTGCATGTTTCCCCATCACATACCTGTGAAAGTGGGCAGAGTTTTATGGGTTATCGGGGTGGAGATTAATAAGTAAACC
This sequence comes from Ictalurus punctatus, assembly GCF_001660625.3. Lineage (NCBI taxonomy): Eukaryota > Metazoa > Chordata > Actinopteri > Siluriformes > Ictaluridae > Ictalurus > Ictalurus punctatus. Next base: position 9,391,474 of record NC_030438.2, on the reverse strand, counting down.
ACTACTGAATTTTTACAGTATTTACAATGTAACATTTAAAAAAAAACAGTTAACTTGGATTTTTTTTTAAAAAAATGAACATTTATTCAGTTGGTTATCGTTATTGTTCGAGACGTAAACTTTTAGTCACTAAAATGATTTTAGTAAATGAAAACGAAAGATTTTGTTTGTTTTTTTCCTCCAAAACACAAACACTGTAATTTCCTGAGGCTCCGTGGTGTGAAACTTACAGATGGATTTTGCGAGCCATTTCCGCGGTGACGGTCTGAGCCAGAATCTCGGGGAGACCGGAGGATTTAGAAGGAGGGAACTGGGTGTGGTTGAAGGAAGGAAACCCCGGAGTGTAAGGATCTCCAGTTCCGAGGTGAACCTGGATTTAAAGACAAGCAGAGATGAAATAAATGAAGAGGACAAAAAGAAAGAAGAGAGCGAGACGCGAAGGTGGCGAGAGCACACCTGGACACTCACCTGGCCGAAGAACTCTGCGTTGAGTTCGCCCTCATTGTTCGGCTCCCGATAGATCAGAACCGCAGCTAGACCAAAGCGTGCGGCGTTCGCGACCTGGACGACGAGCAGACAGAAGCGGTCAGGACAAAGTGGAGGAACTGAGCTTTCACAGCTGTGTTAAAGAGATCTGACGTACCTTCTCAGCCAGGCTGATCTTTCCAGCTCTCACCAGAGCGATGTTCTCCGTCAGGTTCAGTCTCTGGTTCTGAAGGTTCTCCAGATCTTCTCTTCGGCCGTAGTTAGCGTACACCACCTTTCCCTGTGAGAACATCGGAAGCGAGGAGAAGGAACGATCAAATAAAACCATCACGGATTTACGCATCAACTACGAGTGGAGAAACTCCAGCAAGCTGGATTACACATGAATTATGGATGCATTTAGATTAGTCATTTCTACAGCCTTCGTTCATGACTGTTCATCACAAAATGCTTGTTCTAGTGGGCGTGGCTGGATACTAGTTCACATGAGTAGGTCACATGACACAATACGATGTGTGATTCTTACTCCAGCAGACGGAAATCCTGACCTGACGAATTGACTACCCTGATAACAACAAACCTGTATATTTTATCTGTTGTGAAACTGGAATGTGCATTCTTCTGGAAGTTTCTCGGTAACCTTGAGACGAGGATATGTTCTTGCACTGACAAGAACATTTAGTCTGCTACATAAAGGCGCTAAAGGTGTTAGCACTCATGTAGCGCAGACTAAAAATACAGCTTATATGTCTATAATGTCTACCATGTATTTATCCACTCTATATCCTATGTGCTGAGCGTATATAGAAATTATTCCTGCTTAGACTTGCGGTTAATGCCACTCAAGTGCCACTGAAGAAACACAAACACTAAGAAACTTTTTTTTGTGACTTGATCACAGCTGCTAACATACACTCATTAAAATTCAAATGAATATTTAAATCTCGTACGCAATTCAAAATCTAAAGTTTTTTAATAGAAGTGTTGATCATTTGCACTGCTGATATAAAAATACTCAGGACTCTTTTTTGAAAAACTCTGACAAAACGATATGAATAAAAAGTTTTGGCACCCACCTGTTTGGTTCCCGTTGCGCTGTACGCTAAATACCCTTTTGGTCTTCCTATCTCCTCAGCCTCCATCGACACTTTGTTCTCCCTGTTCATCAACGACACGCCGCGTGAGCGATAAACACTCACGACTCGACACACAACACACCAGAACCAGACCCAAAACTCACCCGGACGGCACCTGCAGCTTCACGTAGTGCACATCCATCCACGTGTCCATGCCCAGATTCCTGAACTTCGCCAACACCTTCTCCGCCAGGTCGTGATCTCCCTCACTGCCGGCCTGATGGTTCGGAGAGGAAAACTCCCTGCAGGAAGAGGATGAGAAACGCAGCAGTTACATCCCTAGGCCGTGTGGATCAAACAACGGTTCACAGATATATGATTTAACACAAAGTTACACAAAGTTACCGGATATGTAGCAGCATTTTAGAAAACAACAAATGAAAGGATAATCGGAGCAAACAGCAACGCTACAATGTTTTTTTTAATGAAATAATAAACATTAAAAATATAAGTCTGTTTTAGTTACTTTGCAACTATTGGGTACTTTGTACATATTTTTGTACGCTATATGTTTTTAAATATATATATATTTTTACTTTGCATCACTGTGGCTAATCTCTGTGTTAATTAATATGTTTGAGGCTACTTCGTATCTTTACTTTGTAGTTTTTTTGTTACTTCGTGGCTTTTTGTGTGTTACTTCATACTGTTTTGTAAATGTGGCCGACAGACAAACTTCGAAATGTACCATCTCTGACCCCACCCCCAAAGTGTCTCCACAAACACCACAGCTGCTTTCTGCAACGATTTACACCCTTCTAATGAAAAATAAGGTTTCCCAAAAGGTGGAACATTATCTAATTAAGAAACTGTAATATACTCTTACGTGTTCTACAGTAATTGGAGTCTGCACGTAGCTGTACAATTTATAAATAAATAAATAAATAAATAAACAGACAAACATACTGTAAGGATTTGTGGAAGTTTGCAGTTGTGAGTTTCTCTCTCAGCGCGACCCTGACACTGCTCCAGTCCGCAAAGCTCTGAGAGGGCTCGTTGTCCTTCAGTTCAGACTCCGGCTCTTCGTCAGCGACTTCAGTAGCAGAGATTGAAGTCTCCATGGAGTCTGTGGTGTTCACGGTGACGTCAGGGTTGTGGGGCGTCACATAACCAATAAGGTAACCTGATTTGCATATAAAATAAAATAACATTTTAAATAAAAAGGCTGAGTGGCAGACATGCTTAAAAAACATGAATATTCATGATGTTTAAATCTTTTTTTTTGTACACCTGCTGACCTGCGTTCTGCAGATGATCAACAGTTAATATCACGCTGCACTACATTCAGTTCACTTGAACACAACTTATGGCACTAAAATTGTGTTATTTTCCAACCTAATTACGGTAAACATAAAGCTTTAATGTTTAACCTCACCAGTAATAAAGAAGAAGATAACGATGAGCGCAATCTTGGCCACTTTGCTCCATTTCCTGTTCGGTTTACGCTGTCTCTGAGCGAAAGATCCGTCCATTTCCTCTCCTCCCTCGGACGAGGACTTCAGCTCCACTGAGATCTCATGACCATCGATGATCTGATCCTGATCCTGATCCTGGGTCAGGTCCCTGTACCTGCTGGTCTCCTTACGGAACTGATTTCAAACAGAACATCCATTACTCAGATCAAAATCTCTCTCTCTCTCTCTCTCTCACACACACACACACACACACACACACACACACACACACTTCTCTATAAAAACAGAACTGTTTCTTGTCAGAGAATCACCACTTACGATGTTTGAAAACTTCACGTTTCCTTGATTGATGCATCCTGCCATTACGGACCTGGAAAAGAAAAAGATTAATTATAAAATAAAAGATGAATTCAATGCACAACAGCACGAGTAAGTCTACGGTGCGTTTTGAGAATCAGACTCTGATGTGGTGCCGTTATATACACATCGAACCTGCTCCAAGGACAAAGGTTTAATTTTTAACTCATCGATCCAAATAAATAAATAAATAAATAAATAAATAAATAAATAAATTTTTTAAAAAAGGCTGATTCAGAGCCAGGTGTAGATGGAAGAGAAAATCAATCAATAAATCAGGAATGAGATCAACTTCCAGCAGACACACTGATAAACAACAACAATTAAATAACAAAGAAATAAAATGAGAAAATTGCCGGTTGTAGGCATAACAAAGTTTAGAAGTAAATAGATAAATAAATAAAAACTCTCAGCTCACACAGAGGTAGCGATGAAATAAATAAAATGATGATAGCAATAATTAATAAATAATATTAATATAAAACACATTCAGAGCCAGATGGAGATGTGGATTTTTTTCAATTGGGAACAAATAAATAAAAACACAGAAAAAGACAGGCCACATATCAATGGAAAATAAATACAAACATAAAACAAGAATAAATTAATACATTTAAAAAGTGTTTATATAACAGCACTGGAATGTGGTGGTGGGGTTTCATAAACTGGTTCATTTTTCCAGGGATATTCAGAGAAACAAGCTTTACTGTGTGTGTGTGTGTGTGTGTGTGTGTGTGTGTGTGTACGTGCGACAAACAAAGGCTTTTTTTTCTTAAAACTATCAGTTTATCACAATCTGGAGAAGAACATGTCCGGCAGCTTCACTGTACTTAAAGACACCTGTAACTGAACACATTTCATCACCAGGTATTTCGTGTTCATGATTTCAAAACCTAAAAACCTCAAATGGCAGAAAACTGAAACCAGATGAGGAACGCCACTAGCGCAGCTGTTTCCCCACAACGCCACACAGAAAGGCGCGAAATCTTCAACCGTCACTTCCTCACTTGCTTCGGCTGCAGAACTTTCACAGGTCCCACCTCGTTAATGACTAACGACTCATTTAACGACTTTAACGGCTCACTGTTTACTGACTCACGGAACTTACAATCAGCACCAACATCAGCATTAAAAATGACAGAGATATAAGAACGCTAGACCAGCACAAACGGAGGTTTACAGAACACTCATTTCAAAAGTGGTACAAGAGCTTCAGCGGTGTTTCAGGTGAAAAGATGCAGGCTCGTTATCTGACATTCAAGAGTAATAATGATTTCTGTACATCAGAGGAACTCAGGATGATTTCCTCACAATAAACTCTTTCAGAGCTGGAGGCATCATCTTCACAATATCCTCGACCTGTATGAAATATGACCGAGGAACACACAAAACTCCGTTTCCTCCAAAAAAGCCTCCTGTTTCAGAGTTACAGTCAAATCACACAACAAAATCTAAGAGATAAGAGCGAGGCACCAGGACGGCACCAGGACTTCAGGGTCACCATTACGCAAATCAGAGCTCATGTGGTAAACACTACTACTAACACTGATTCAGAAACAGTAAGCTGTGTGTATATATATATAAATAAATATATATATAATATATATTTATATAAACAAACAAACAAACAAACAAACAAACAAACAAATAAATAAATAAACAACAGGAATTATATGTAAGGATAATATACAATAATAAGAAGAATAAGAATTGACTGAATTCCTAAATCCCTCCTGGCACTGTTCTCAGGTTGCACACACAAATAAAAGTGGACAACACGCCAAGATAAGAGCGAGCGAGGCGGCAGACTGAACGCGACTCCATTACGTAAATCAGAACACGTCCTACAGACACTGCAGGTTAAAAATTAAACTTCAAACTTCAAATTAAACTAAAGTTTTCACAAAGAAGCCGAGTTCAAAGGTTTAAAGTGATGAATAAGCTGATCACTTCACATTAAACTCACAGAACTTCCTGTGTGCAGGGAAAAGATCAACATTTCCCATTGATAGATGTTTTTTTTTTCTTCTATTGGGTTCTATTTCTATTATCATTTAAGACTATTGTACTAAAAAATGAATAATAAAGCAACAGCATGGGGGAATTTTAACAATTAATCTACAGGAGTCACAAAAGTCTCCATACATAGGGGAAATAAACACTTTTCAGCAAAATGCTGTACAAAATTGTTCATACTTAGTTTATATTATACATACATACATACATACATACATACATACATACACTTTTTTTTCCAGACAGCCTTTAAGAACACCTTTTCAATACGTTCTTCTTTTGTCAATCATAATCATGGCTGGATCAACTAGTCAGCAAATATTAATTCTATTAAGGGTGGTCTAATAATAATAATAATAATAATAATAATAATAATAATTTGAGTTTATATTTTATATATATATATATAAATTATTTTTCCACACGTCCGCCTTTTACCGTTAGCGCGTCAATATTGTGTACACTTCCGGTTGTGATGACACAAAGGTCGATTCAATGAGGACAAAAGTAACCATAGAAATAAAGAAATGCAATGACACTGACCAAGTAAACTTTATTAATCAATAATTAATGCATGTGAATAAATGACAGATTTCAGTCTGACTCTGACAATACATTTAACAGCACGATGCTGACTGAACTAATTTAAATATAAATATATGTAAAAGTTCGATCTGAGCAGATAAGAAGTCTTCATACTTTTACTAAAAAAGAGGTCATATATTTATATTTTTGCGTATCTAGCTTGCAGAACTGATTCAGTTTGGACAGCTAGCTAGTTAACTGGTTATACTGGTAAACTGCTTAGCATTTTAATTGAATGAATCGATTCGCACAAAATGGCTGAAACGTCAGTTTATAATGCTACAGCTTAGATAACAGACATCTGTTTTTAATCGACGCTACGTTCATTATATTATTATAACTTTAAAATGTCTCACCTTTTAATCTGGAATTAATAAGAAGCAGGAAGCAGTTAAACCGTTCACGAGACACGGTGTGTGTCTGTGTGTGTGGTGTGGCTGATCCGAACCCACGAGTCATTCAAGAACGAATCGGTTCTCTGAGAGTCGACTCCCATATCTACATACAGTGAGTTCATTCTCACCTATTCCTATATACTCTGTTTCTCCCTTTCTTTCTTTCTTTCTTTCTTTCTTTCTTTCTTTCTTTCTTTCTTTCTTTCTTTTTCAGTTCTTGCTTTTAACTTGGTTCTTTTCTCTTCTGTTCCGTTATTCTGCATTTTCACTTCTCTTGTCTATATCTTTATCCTGCATTTTCACTTCTTTCCAGGGTTTATCTTATTTCTTTCTCTACCCTCTTCATCTCACTTTTTTTTCAGCTGTTACTTTCAATCACACTCTTGTGTTCTTCCTTTTTTCCCTCCTCTTCATGTAATCATTACTCATTGATGTCTCATTACTCAGTGAGTAATGCAAAAATCAGTATTCACATGCAAAAATCAGTATTCTGATAGTAATTGTAATTTGGTAATATTCAGCAGTATTCAAATTAGTTTCGAATCATGTAAACACTGCAGTCTGATTGCCCGATTCAGATTAAGACATTATTCTTATTCCCTAGATTCCCATCCCTGGAACACGCTTTTATTTTATTTATTTTTTTTGCTGTACGTAAACACCTTATTCAGAAAAAACACTGAAAGGAGATATACGTGCACGCTCAGTCTGCAAGGAATTGTGGGTAGCAACGACAGCATCTTGAATCTCCAGAGGAATATCCTGATGCCTGTTTGCATATAAACATCGCATTCGGAATATGGCTGCAACCCGAACACAGACCTTAAATGGAATTTGATGTGCGTCTAAACATAGTCATTGTAATGGGGGATTGTAATGGGGGATATAAACTGATGCTAACCAAGGGATAGAACCTAGAGAAGTCCGGCTAGGACATGGGAAGCGAACTGAGGGAAAACCACACCCAAAGAGGAGCTACCAACCCAACACAAACAAAGAACTGGGAGTGTGTCTAGCCAAAGAGGCTGGAGAAGAGTAAACAGAAAAACAAAAGACCAGGAAGGACTGACTTCCTCAGTCTTCCACTGAAGACTTTGCGGTGTGTGTGTGTGTTTGACTCGGCCATGTGAATGAAGCAGGTTTATTACTGCAGATCAGTTTATCAGAATAATAATCTTTCTAATAAAGAAGCACAGTAGCACAAAAACATTACTGAAATGAGGCTCAGTGTTTTTGTTAGAGCCCATGTTCCTAAACACATTTAGGTAAAATTCACTAAAAATGTTATTCTCTCTTCATTAGAAGGCAGAGTGAGCTTTCATTAAACACTTTCAGCCCTAGTTAATGAAGTTAAAGAAGAACATCACTGATCTGATCAAAATATAGGGGGGAAAAAACCCAAAACGAGTGATTGGGAGCCGGAAGAGTCGACTCTTACGGTTGATCCGACAATACAGCTGTGGAAACACGATCCGCGTCTTCTCCTTAAATGTGTTAAACAGCACATTTTTAAAAATGTATTTGTTATTAGGTTTAAATTGAGTGGAGCATCCCTGTGAATATTGTTACTATGGAAACGATAACCCTTTCTTGTTACAGCTGGAACTTCAGTTTCGATGTTCTACAGAAACACTGGCATGAAGTAGTTTTTATATTTGTATTCTTTCGTTTTTATATTTGTATTCTTTCGGTTTTTTGTCTCATCCTTATTGAACAGATGATTGTAATTCTTATATGTCCATTAATCTTATTTGTGTGTACACTGGACGTATAGTAAAAATCATTTCCAAAATAAAACACTCAAATCCTGTAAAGTTTGGATTAAATCGAATGCGTGTGCAGGTACAGATCGGGTCGCATCGTCGCTACCTGATTTGCACCCACCGCACAACCTGCACTGCGCATGCGCCGGGTAGCCACACTCGCTCCGAGAATCTACATGTGGCTTCTTCAGTGGCGTACTCGCAGAACAGCACGCACTCAATGGCTGTCAACTTCAAAATAAAAGTCACACACAGGCGACTCCATGTTTAAACTTTGTTTGTTTGTTTGTTTGTTTGTTTTCATTTGTTTCAGTAATATAATAAGTAAATGAAGTCATTAATACAATAATATATAAGTAAGTATATTGAAGTCCTGAAGTTGAATCTTTGAATTGTAATACATGAATTTAGCTACCAGAAGTATATAAGTCAAAGAATAAACAAATAAATCAAATAAAATAGCTTAATTTTCACATCATTCCAATTTCCCGATGGTCCAGTCAAGGAGATGGGATGTCTTTTCAACTTTCTTGTTGTATCTGATGTTATGCAAGGATTCATAAAACAGCTTTAAGTCTACTGTAAATGATGTAAGATTAGATTTGGAGGAGGTTAGTCTTACTTTGTGTGGCCTAAATTAAATGTTCTGAATCACTACTAGAAGCCTAATGGAATCATATCAGTGTCAAAGACCTGTAATATACAGCATATACTAGAAGGAACTCATCAATAAGAAGTAATTTATGTAAAGCTTGGAAAAATCAAATCCAGAAGTCTTCAACAACAAAGAAAATGTGTATGATGGCAGATGAGAACTGCAAGACTTGTGTAGTGTCCTGGAATGGGCTTCTTACATCTTATTAATTATTAAATACTCATTCAAGGTTTTCCAGGGGTAATTTTTTCAGGGATAATTGAGGAAAATCTTCTTTCCATGTGAGAATTCCTCGTGGAATACTGCTCTGATCAGCGGTTAGTGTCTTTCTAACATATGCTGTGATTCTCTCCAGTTGTTACCAAGATGTTGCACTGTTTTCGTCTTCCTGGCCGTAGCCTTGCCTAGTTTACACTTTTTACCCTTCGCCTGACCTGTGCCTGTTTATCTTGTGTAATGTTTTGGAATTGTCCGCCAGTGTCTCTAATAAAGCTGCTGTTTACCTGCACCTACGTCCATTTCTGTCTCTTCATACATCAAAGAGATCTAAAATAAGACGGATATTATGACGCTAGATTGAGATAACATTGAAACATTAAAAGGGAAATGCCCTTGCATGTCAACTTCAAAGTGTCTAGATGTGAGAATATGCAATCAGATCCAATCATCTCTTTAATGAGGACCCTTTGACCCCTTAATCTGGTTTCCTCATTCCTCATTCCCCCTGCTGTATTTACTGAATTTTCTTCATGCCTTCGTTATCCAATCACAGTCAGAAAAAAGGAATTTGGTAATTGCATGATTAAGGTTTCCTTGCTTGTAGTTTCTCATTTGTAAGTCACTTTGGATAAAAGTGTCTGCTAAATGAATAAATATAAATGTAAGATGAGTATAATTGCTTTATAGGATTTATTTAGGTAGTTTTATTTAATAGAGCACAATAAATCTGCTTACATCTGCTACAAATGATGCAATGTGTTTTAGTTATTGTATATTATATATCTTCCTTTTTCTTCTATACAATTAGATGGTATTATATTAGTATATATGTAATTTATAAAAAAATAAAATAAAAAACCCTTTTCACCATTTTCACCATCATCTCAAGTCATAAGCTAATTTGTGATCGCAGGGTGACATTAGAAAGGTGTTTATTTTAAAATAAAAGTATTGTGCGACTGTTAAGATATTTACATAGTGTTTTTTTATTTTATTTTATTTATTTATTTATTTATTTTTTTACCACAACTTTCTTTATAGATTGTTTTATATAGAAGGGTTAACACCTTAAATATGCAAAAACAAATTATTAGATTATTAAATTTTAAAAAAGGATAGCCTGACCCTGTTTTTCTAAAGGAAAAGAGAATAGACTGATACAAATTGTCATTTTAAAGAATGTACACTATCATCTTTTTTGAATTTTAAAATAATTCTAAAAAAAATCTAGAGTAATTGTCCAAACTGTCTGAAAATGGATGAGATGTCTTCAGCATGATTAGGTTAATTAGTTATGAACTGGTTAGATCTAGTTATAGCATATAGACTAATATAATACTAACTTGTTAACAAACCTGGCTACTGGTTTACACAATACAGGAGTTTTAAAATACCTTTATTTTGTCATGGATGGAGCAGAGAGGGTTAAAGCTCTTGCTCAAGGTCCCAACAATGGCAGTGTGGTGGTGCTGGGGTTTGAACCCCAACCTTCTGATCAGTAATTGAGAGCTTTTACCATTGAGCCACCTCTGGAATTGTTAGCTAGATGCAAGCCATCTTGCTAGTATCCCTCTTTTGAGTTAGACTAATTATAGCTATTTTTTTCTTTTTCTGTTAATGATATTCAGGAAATCATTTAAACAGATAATCATAACAGTATATAAAGGTAAGATACAGGACATATTATAAGAGATGAGTGGCAGTGCGAGTTGTAGATCACCTGCAACACCCTTTCTTTTCACGCGCACAGTTTTTCCCTTCAACATGCAAATTAGCATGTGTCGTTTGGGATCCTACTTTCAGGTGGACTACGGGTCAGCTCCTGGGACACTCTTAATTTTCAGACAAAAAAGTGTACAAAATGCCCTTTAATTGAAAAACACCTGAGCACATAAAATGTGTTTGGAATGAAATAGTTCATCAGCGATCCCATGAATACAAAAATTGAAGTTTTGTAGATTTTAGTATGAATATGTCGGCCTTAAGGTTCTCTCTAACTCGGCTTCTCCAAAACAATGAGAAAATTTATGTTTAGAAGCGATACGCAGTCAAAACGTACAGTCTCTCTCTACCACCGTTGCGGATCAACAATTCTGATGACATCATTCTGCACTTCAGCTTCTCATCAGATTTTCTGTCCAATCAAACGCTCTGTAGAATCTCTAGTGTCCCGTCCCCCAACATTATAAACATCCCCTTGCCCGAGTTGCACTTGTTGAGCAATTGGCTATTTAAAAAGGGGGAGGAGCTATTCGATATGTCCTGCCCTGACTTGCTGTTTCAGTTGAAATGATATCAACATCAACACTTCGAATAACTTTATGCAGAGATAAAGCGAGGCTAAATACTGCTGCACCTCGATCAGCACGGCATTGTGACTAATGTATTAAAGAGTTTGGCAAAGTTAAATATGTTTTAGCTAAAAACCTTAGAATTTCATTACAGAAGGAATATACTGTAGGATGCCGTCAAAAATCACATGCTAATGATAAACATTAATATGTGAATTATTTTCCCGGACGAAATGTCATCCTCACTTCAGCCATCCATCATTCCACCATTCCAGCCTTTTCCCTAGAAAGAAAGAGTTTTTAATGCTACGGTTGAATTTGTTAAATAGAACGTTTCCGAAAAAAACAAACGAGCAAACAACAGTATATCTTACCACAGGCACATGATCCTCTCTTGAGTCCATTCCATTGTGGGATCAGCACAGATGAATCGTCCATCCTTGGTCTGAAAACTGCAGAAAAATACAGAAATCTTTGAATATAAAAAAATAAATAATTACCGTAACACACGGTACAATGTGTGGCGAGACTCACATTATAGCTCTGATGTCGCAGCTTCTGTTGATTTCCTGGATGTAGTAGCCTTGCAGCCGCCCGCAGCGTACAGGCCTCCGAGTGTAGGAAAAGCAGCATCGTGCTGTAAGGTATTCCGATTATTTACAATATTTAGAAATAACAACGCAACCATGATCGCACTTATTCAGTCCCAACATCATGTTGTGTTTAATTCTCAACAAATCCATGCCTCGTTGACCCAGGACATCTCCTTAAGTGTTCACAACAATGCAAAAAAAGAGATTAGGGTTAAAAATACTGTCATTTTTTTTTACGGTAGCTCTACTTGTATTGTTCTGCGCTTGATATTATTGCTTTGCTTGTTTTTCCTCATTTGCGAGCCACTTTGGATAAAAGCCTCGCAAATGAGGAAAAACAAGCAAAACGATAATATCAAGCGCAGAACAATACAAGTAGAGCTACCGTTCAAGATTCTTAACTGAGTTCTAGAGAAGCCTAGCAATTAAACCACAATGCAAATTCTTTCGCTGACACGTATCTACTTTCTCTTTTCACTGTGGCTTTAAGCTGTGGCTTATCATGTCAACACTTCTACAGCCAACAAGTTGAACAAGTTAATATCGCACGAATGCGTGTTGCTTTATTTAAATTAGTCAGGTGTAAAAGTTCCTTCCAAGCTTTATTTTCCGTTATGGCATCTCAATGCCCATTTAATGAGACGTCTTATACGACAGGAGGAGACACCGCTCTTATTATCCTATTACCCTTCCAGTAAACAGAAGTTAATCGCAGGTAGGAGCTGAAGGTGTGAGCGGGGAACTGAAGGAACATCGGACCACACGCGCTGTAGCATTTGGATCGGGTCTGAGAACCCGTTCGAGATGATCGTTTTGGGTTCATCAGACCTAATCTGCATAGTTGAGAAAATCTTAAATTATAATCTCGCTGCTGCTGAAATCACGGCTGTGGTTCACATCATTTAAGGAATAAACAACACAGTGTAACCGTAAAGGTAACACACACATCAAAATCAGTTTGGAAATCTCTGATTCTTTGGAACCTCTACGTACATCAGCACCGACACCGGCATGTATAAACCTGAGAACACTAACAATGAATTAGGCACTGTTAGCAAATAAATAAAACTCTCCTAAGCATGCGTGATTATTCCTGCACTATTGCACTCTCTGTGATCAAAACATGAACATGACTCAAACGCTGATGTACATCATGTTAGGAACAGAATCTAATATTCAGGATGTGTTTGACATGTTTGTTCTATTTTTACTGAAACAGAAACAGAATATAAAGGTGAAACATGACTGTAGTTTTTGCAAACTCACCAGTTTCTGTGTCCATGATGACGGCACTGAGGATGAGGATGAACAGAAATGTCCCAGTGGGAAACTTAAACATGGCCATGATGTTGTGTCGGTCTTTTCCTATCTTTTATTCTGTCTGAGCAGGTTCACAAAGCAGAGCGCACATATGCATGTGTGTGTGTGTGTGTGTGTGCGTGGCAGAGCATGTGTGTGGCACAGAGCGTGACTCTGTGTGTGTGTGTGTGTGTGTGTGTGTGTGTGTGTGTGTGAGAGTGTGAGAGTGTGTGTGTTTCCCCGTCACAACTCATTCATGGTTCAGCTTCAGTGTGATTGAAGGTAGAAAAAAATTTATGTTCCTTATTTCCGCATTCCTCCTGCTGTAATCTTGTTTTTACAATCTTCACACATTTGTTATCTAATTGTAGTTGTATATAAAACGACACGCACTGCATCCGAGAGTACAAAATGTTTAGGATAAAATGAAGACTACAAAATGTATTTTATACCAACAAGATGCTGGAGTCCTGATTTATTTCCACAATATCGCACGAGCAATAAGTGCTGTTCTACTGAATACCAGCACAGCTGGGATTGGGCCACAGGTACTCACAGGTACTCACAGCCGTGCTGCTATTCATTTTTGCCTTATTGAATATGTAATTTGGGGCAGAGTCAATAAAAGAGATTCCTTTATCAACAGCAGTGTGATTGATCACTTTGGGAACTTTGGGCTTCTGCCAATTATAACATTCACTAGGCTTTAATAAGAAGAAAGTTGATCAGGATAATGGTTTAGCATCTTCAAACGATCAAAACATTTCTTAAAATATAAGCATGACTTATGCCTCTGAAACAGCTCTGAGCCATCGAGCAGGCCTTGATTAACACAGTGTGGTCCCAGGGAGAAACTGAAATTTACTCTGGCTACAAAGACATAGATTTACATGAAATTCAAGCTAAAGTACAGGCTCACTGTACGTACTACAGACAAATGTAATACCCAAACAAAAAAGCTGCCACAATTGATAGACATCTGCTTACAAATTCCATCCTAACTCTTGCACTGATGCTCAGATCTGAACGCAACTCACATGCCAATGCAACATGTCATCCATCATAAATGGCCTGTACGAGGACTACGTACAAAACCCTTACAGATGATGTCTATAAACAATCATCACACACACGCACTAAATATAAGGCAAGTCCAAGAATGTCTGTTGTAAGCAACATATGAACAGCTGGATTCATCACCACGGAGACATTACCAACTGAGTAAGCAGTTAAAAGACAAAACCGTTCCACAAATATCAGCGTTGCATATCTGCACAGAAACAATTTTCAATCACTCTTACATTCATCAGAACATTGACTTTCCTGAAGTCGTCAATTAAATCTTCAACTTTACTTTTCAAAATCTGAAGAAAAAACTTGCGATCATGGGTATGTTGTGGCTATGTACCGTGATCATTTTTTAGTTTTCGTTCCACACAACAGATTAACTGATGCCTGTCGATTCTGAATTATTCTGATATGTTAGATTGGTGCCAGCAGCACTGCATCACTGTGGACTCGACTCGGACTGTGGGGAAATTCTTTATATATATATACAGTGAGGGAAATAAGTATTGGACGCGTCAACATTTTTTTCAGTAAATGTATTGCCAATAAGACTATTTATATGAAATTTTCACTAGATATTAACTGTCCATCATGGATAGACCTTCCAGCAGGACAGCGATCCAAAACATACAGCAAAGGAAACTCTCAATAGGTTTCAGAGAAAAAAAATCAAGGCGTTAGAATGGCCCAGCCAATCACCTGACTCGAATCCAACTGAACAAGATTTAAAGACAATATGTTTAGAAGAACGGACCAAAATCACACCTGAATACTGCGGCCAATTAATTTCTTCATACAGGAAGCGTGTTGAAGCTTCATTACAAACAAAGGTATTAAATATTAAATACATTTCAGTTAGCGTGTTCAATACTTTTACCCCGTGTCATTCTACTATATTACACATAACTTTATTTATGGACTTTAATGTTGTGAATTTTTTATATTTCCGGATTTCTTGAGTTCACCGATGTCTGGTGAAAATTTCATGTGAATAACCTGATTGGAAATATATTTACTGAAAATATTTATTGACCTGTTCAATACTTATGATCCCCCCTTGTATATTTTTATATTCTCTCTCTTTTCTCTCTCTCTCTCTCTCTCTCTCTCTCTCTCTCTCTCTCTCTAATATATATATATATATATATATATATATATATATATATATATATATATACAAAATTTGGTTGAGCATTAAGTTGATTAAGTTGAGCATTTCAGTGTGATATTTTAATGCACAGACTATCAAACACGGTCCAATTAACCAGAGTTTAAATTGTAATAGTAATGACACACCATTCCCAGATTGTTAACATCAATGGAGAGTTTTAAGAAGTCCAATATGGCGTACCCAATGTTCTTTTAGAACCCAAAATTTTTCTCCTTTTATTTACCGTCTCTTCGACTTGAACACGTAAAATATTTTACAAATCATATAAAGAACAGGGTGAAAGCTATGCTTTTTCATGCTGTGCTTTTTATTAAGCAAAAATTGAACATAATGTGCATTTAATGTGGTAAGTGATGCTTGTTTTTTTTTTATAGCATCCTCATTTTTTTGTTATTATACAGAAGGAAGAAGTAAATTTTCAAACCACATTTTATCCATAAATACAGTTTTGTTTATTTTTCACATTTCCAATTAAAAAAATATATCTATATATAAAGCAAAACAAAATATGGATGTATTAGAAACTCCCTCAGCATTCTCTGAGTATCAGAGTACACAATATGTGAATGTGAGACTGCGGCTCCCATAAGGGCCAAAATTCTAACAGAAGTAGAGAAGCACATCTTTAAGATGCTCTAATAAGAGGAAAATAAAGACTTCATTTGGAAGAAAGAACTGATAATCTTAATTCTAAAGCTGAATTAAATGTCCTGAGCTGGAACTCATCCTCAGTTCAGTGTCCCAGATTTTCCTATTACCGCAGCCTTCTTCCTAAAAATAAAAACAAACAGTAGTTTTTTTGTTGTTGTTTTTTAATGAAAGTATTGTTCTTGTGTGTAGAATAACTGAAATTCACTGAAAGCTGAATTGCTTTCACTGGGCTGATAAAACTGCTTTTCTCACCGTAGGCATGTGACTCTGTCCTGAGTCCATCTCATCTTTGGATCAGCGCAGACGAATTTCCCGTGTCGGGTCTCGAATCTGCAGAAAATACAGAAAATTGTGTGAGTTACATGAAGTATGGAACTACCACAGTTTTACTGTAATACTATGGTTTTATTATGGTACTGTGCTGCTATGGTTTTGCTACAGTACTTTATGGTAACCATGCTAACCATAACACTACCATGGACCTACTATGGAATCTCATGGTAACCATGGTAACTGTGATACTTCATTAAAACTGTCATAGTCATCGTTTTCTTTCAGTGTAGCGTTGAGACTCACATTATAGCTCTGATGTCACAGTTTCCGATGATTTCCTGGATGGCGTAACCTTTCAGCTGGCCGCAGCGAATGGGCCTCTGGGTGTAGGAAAAGCAGCATCGTGCTACGAGATGAAATGAGACGAGATCATAGTGATTAATGATATTTTTAGATAATATTAGATTCAATGTTACTGTCATTGTGCAGAGTACAAGTATAGAGCCAATGAACTGCAGTTAGCATCTAACCAGAAGTGCAAATAGCAATATGTCAATATATATACATAGACATATAGAGAGAGAAAGTAGAGACCAGCTCAGTGACAAGATACATATATAGAAGGTTAATTGTACAGAGAGATGAGGTATATATGTCCGGTGACCATCAGGTGACTGTACAGGTATACATGTAGTAATTAGTCAGTAATGTTAGAGCGGTAAGGTTGAGAATGATGTGTAAGGGCTAGTACCACGGTAGTGCTACTTTTGATAATTGGTACTTAAGAGTACAAACAGCATTAATGCTGTACATTACAGGTGTTTTTTGAAACATGAGTCACAGTGGGGTGTACAGTTCAGGCTGACAGCTGATGGGAAGAAACTGTTCCTGAGTTTGCTAGATCTTTTAGATATATTAGATCATTATGATCAGATATACTAGATGTGATATCGCATGTCCTCTTGTGCCCTTCATGCAGATTTAATAAATATCTCATGCACATGAACTGAATCAGGTATTTTGGTCCGTGGGGTCCCCGTATGTTCTGTTTAATACTCCACAACACACATCTTGCTGATGCAGGATTGCAACTGCTCTCTTGCAATCTTGTTATTAATAATTTACAATATAATCAGTGTTTAACTTTAACTTTGCTTGTTAATAAGAGATGGACAAAATTTCACAGGGAATAAAACCACATTTTAGTGTCATATAATAAATAATAAACAAATCAACTTTTTACTCTCTGGCCCAAATGATTTCAACATATATGCAAAGCTTAATCTATAAACCTTATTCATTAAAAATAAAGATGATGGAATTAAGTATATTTTTCTAATCTCACCTGTTTCTGTGTCCATGATGAAGGCACTGAGGATGACGATGAACAGAAATGCCCTAGGAGAAATCTTAACCATAGTCATGATATTATATCCGTTTTCCCCTCTCTCTGTCTCTCTCTCTCTGTCTATCTCTCTCTTTTTCTCTTTCTTGGTAGATGAACAATGCGTGTGTCTCTCACAGAGCGCCTCTTTTTTAAACCATATCTCCTGGGACTTTCCCACATGGATATTGTTGGTGTTTTTTTGTGTGCAATCACCTGCTGGATTAATCTTTCCGCATTCCTCCTTCTGTAAACACGCCTACCTGGCACAGACTACAAGCACAATCTGATCATGACCTAAATTCAACTCTCTAATGTTGTGCATACTGTACATACACCAATCACCTATAACATTACAACCACTGACAGGTGAAATGAATAACATTGATTATAACATTGATTAGAACGGCACAGCGGGTGGGATATGTTTATTAGGCAGCAAGTGAGCAGTCAGTTCTTGAAGTTGACGTGTTGGAAGCAGGAAAAATGGGCAAGCGTAAGGATCTGAGTGGCTTTGATGAGGGCCAAATTGTGATGTCTAGACGACTGGGTCAGAGCTTCTCCAGAATGGCAGGCCTTGTCGGGTGTACCTGGTACGCAGTGGTTTGTACCTACCAAAAGTGGTCCAAGGAAGGACAACCGGTGACTTGGCGACAGGGTCATGGGCTCCCTAGGCTCAGTGATGCACGTAAGGAGAGAAGGCTAGCCCGTCTGGTCTGATCCCTCAGAAGAGCTACTGTAGCACAAACTGCTGAAAAAGTTCATGTTGGATGTGATAGAAAGGGGTCAGAACACATAGTGCATTAGGGTGTTCCCTAATAGCAGTGTCCTCTTTCAACATGAAACCTGTTCAGGAACAGTTTGAGGAACATGACAAAGAGTTCAAGGTGTTGACTCAAAACAAACAAGTCCGATCCATGGAGGCCTCACCTTGTAACTTAAAGGATCTGCTGCTAAGGTCTTGGAGCCAGATACCACAGCACACCGTCAGAGGTTTTGTGGAGTCCACGTCTGGACGAGTCAGAGCTGTTCTGGAGGCCTAAACAATATTATGCATGTGGTTTTAATGTTATGTCTGATCAGTGTATATGCACAACATTGGAGGGTAACTTCCTTGTATGCTTTGCACACACAGTTCACTGTCTTCTGTCAACATGACTATTAATTAGATCTTTCTGTTGATTTTGGCACTTTCTGAACACTCTAACGTCAGTTACACCTTCAGGCAGGCTTCGTAAAGTAAAAAACATAATACTTATTTTATTATTACAACATATATCTTACTTCCAGCCTCAGGCTGACTTTAAATAGGACATCTGAATATTTTTAAAACTCCTCTGTCCTTCCAATTACAGCATCAAATCATAAAGTCATATAAAGCAGTTCTTTAGTTTGAAAGGTGCAAATGTTTTAATGTTATGGAAAAATTCCGGATGTTTTCCAGGTAATTGTTAAATACAATATACACAGTTAAAAAGCGATGTTTATGCAAATACTTTAAATATTTAGAATGTTTTATAGGCACAATAAGCCTAATTCATATTTTAGTGTAAAAACAACAATGAAGTTTATTTGCAGACATAAATACATTTAATTTAAAATGCATCTCAAAGTGCTTTACAGTGTGGCATAAAAACTGAAATAGGGTAATAAATTCTAGATAAATGTTAAATAATTTAAAACATATCTAAAACATATTAAAGGGAGATAAATATCCTACAGCACGACACAAGGTTTCTAAAGGGTTGTTTTTCTAACTTCCATCATGACCGTTCCATGGAAAGTGGCCTGTTATTTTCCATGTCCACAAGGTTAATGTTTGAAGTAAACACTGAAAACTGTCGCATAAGTACATAGAGTGGCTTTAAAGGAGCTAAAAATAAAAGAGCTAAAAATAAAGGAACTAAAATAGGATTTGCATTTCGCACCTTTAAATAGCTGATGTATGATATAATTACCTGTCGTGCAGGAGAACGTGAGATCAGGCAGATCTGACCAGACCAAGACAGTGGCACAAACACACACTGTAAACAGAATAATGAATATAATCAGGTGTATTACAGCAAGTCCAGTGTGGAAATTAAACCACTACACCAGGATATTCTCTCTATGTGTTGTAATAAATCATAAAGAATTTACATACTTGTTTTTAGAAATTATGCATTTTCATCGTCACAGTTTATCTAATGTTGATCAAAACACGGTAGTT
Organism: Ictalurus punctatus; assembly: GCF_001660625.3. Classification (NCBI taxonomy): domain Eukaryota; kingdom Metazoa; phylum Chordata; class Actinopteri; order Siluriformes; family Ictaluridae; genus Ictalurus; species Ictalurus punctatus. The sequence goes on along the minus strand of NC_030438.2, from coordinate 9,371,508 downwards.
TACCATAACAGCACAGCATCCTCATATACCACAGCAATTTATCAGTGTTTTTTTAAAGAAATACATACTGTATATTTACATTTAATTCTGGGGACATGAGTCAGTTCCTGTTCTTGCTTACATTATAGCAGCTATATAACAATCATTCCCTCACCAGCCCTCTCTTTATTCTCTCTCTTTATTCTCTCTCTTTATTCTCTCTCTTTATTCTCCTCACAGTTAATAAGACAAAAAAACCCACAAAGAAGCATAAACTCCTTTAACAGCTTTAACTCTGTTATAAAAGCTCTGACACTGGAGACTCCTTCCATAAACATTAAATAAACATCTCCTTACAGAAACCCTCTCTGTACCAGTGACTAAATAACAATATGTTTTGGGTTTTTTGTTTGGTAAATGAGACCTTTTAGCTGTACTCTTGTTCAACGCACGTGAATCAAAGAAGGCTTCGATTGAATGCGATGATGATGTGATATGATGTGATGATGTCCCATGATGCGTCTTGGCCCGAATCTGTAGTCATTTTGACAAATAGCAAGCTCCTCTGAATATTGTGGCGATTGCTTGATTTTGCGTTCATTTCTGCGATCGTAAAACTTGCAAAATCCTGGAGGGACTGGAGTATATAATGAACAGAATGGGTGATAAAACGCAACCCTGAGGAGAACCCATCAAAGAATCTAACATCCACCCAGAGATATTCAAGTCCATATTAAAAAGAGAAATAAATTTCTCTGTCAACAAATAAGCAGAAGAAAAATCAATAAATAACAATCTTGCATGGGTCTTAGGGTTCTCGAGGTGTGTAAACAGTTTAATAAGAAAAGAGTAGCATCCTCAACACACCGACCCGCTCTATATTCCTCACAAGGCCAATCTTCAATTACTGTCTCAATTTCATCCTTCTATTTTAAACAGTCTTTACTCATTTCTAACATCACCAGCTTTTAAATTTCTCTAACTGTGTTCAGATGTTCCTGCTTGAAAGCCAGTTGTTTTCTATCCAGAAGATCTTTCGTATTGTTTGAAATCCATGACTTTGCTCTTTGGGAAATCTTTAACCGGTTAGTAAGGACTGACCCTCTTAATACAAAAGGACACAAGTTCACACAAGACCTCTGTAAGTTCATCAATGATTTCCAGAGCAGCTTGAAAGACAGTGTAATGTGTACAATTGAAAGAACGCTGTGGGGACAAGGAACTTTCCTCTGATCAAAACCTCCACCTTCCTTTCCTACATCTTCTCCTCTCGTAACACTGACGTATAAACAAAAAAACCTATTGAAGGGCCAGCAACAGATTTCACCGCCCCTTAAGAGAACCATAGCAGAAGTCCACAGGTAAAAATCCCTTCAAGTTACAGTTATTAAAGTTGAAATTGATTTCATTTTATTTGATATTACTTTACAGACAGTTTCAGAAGCAGTTATGTTATTTGCCTTTGGGTGAATGTATACTACTGTAATGAATACCTGAGGGAATGTGGTAATATTATCCTGTGGTAAATAGAAAGATCTTAATGACAGAGAAATGAGTTCAATGTCTGGATTGACTTTGATTAATGTACAAACAAACTACCCAACCTTGATTCTTCTCCGTTACCTCCCTGTCCGGGTGGTAATCATCAGGAACCATCAATCACCAGAGAGGAGTCCAGGAGTGACTCCTGTGGAGCGAGCCACGTTTCTGTCAATGCCAGTATGCAAGCGTTCTTGTAGACCTGAAGATGGCAGGTGTTTGCCTGCAATTCGTTAAACTCTGCATGTTTGTCAGAATTATTGTTAGAAGCAGTATGGGGTTTTTCTGTTATAACTTCTTTCCACGCTCACAAACAACTCCTTTCCTTCCCTGCTTCCTCCTGTGCAGCTCCTTCCTCATAGGCCTTTCCCCATTGTCCTGGAAGTCCGTAACAGCTTGAACCAACATATCCGAGGAATCATCCACCTGATTGTCCAAATTCCGGTAACTCCATTTTATTCCAAGTAGGAACTCTAGTGAATACCGGAAAACTTTCATTTCATCATGAAATGGATGACACATAACTACACTGGTGAAAGTGACACAAATAACCAAATAAAACACATCCATTGTATCTGATCGCATGCCAAATGAGGTAGTCACACTTCTTCATGATGAACTAATTTTGTGCATTTCATTACTAACACCTGGCTGCTAATTACTTATTTTATGATTGTGGAAGTAGGAAGGGTGTACTTATTTTTTCCCTACCTGGTTTCTTTACGTTTTTGGACAAAAATGACTATATTGTTATATAGAAGCCGTTGAGGACCACACAACTGTTATATAAAAACATAGAATTAAAGGAGGGTGCACTTTCCTTTTTTTTTTTTTACAACTATAAAATGTAGGTCAAAGTTTTTCCATCCTTGAACGTTACTGACTGATTGTTATTAGTCGAACTTCTGGCTTTGATCTTTACCTTGCAGTCTGGATTTCATCATGCTTTTCCCACGCTAGGTTCATCTCCACTATGGACTACAATAATGTTCAAAGAGACCGTCCCGACTTTTCAGTGTAAATCATTACCGGAATTTTCTGTGTGCTATTCTCATAAAGCCTTTTATCAGACTTTATACAGTTCATAATCGAGCAGATGTGTAACTGGGTGTGGGAAACTAAAGTTCAGCGTTAGAGTCTGCATGAGTGAAAGCTTTATCAGCTCATACATGCATGTAAAAATGTGGAGGAACCAGTAATTCATCGTACTTCTGTTTTGTAAAGAAGGGAAATGCAAATACATACACATCATTCAGAAAGAGTTTTTTCAGGGAAGAGATTCAGCATCTGGTAACATGGTACGCCAATAACAACCCTGACCTTAACACCCAGAAAACCAAAGAACTGATTGTGGACTACCTGAAGTCCTCGAGGAGCCACAACACCACCTCTATCTTTATTAATGGGACTGATCTACTGTAGAGTGGGTCTCTAGCTTCATGTTTCTGGGGGTCCACATCTCCGTTGACCTTTCCTTTCTCTCTCCTCAAACAGGTGCAACAGCTCCCGTACTTTCTAAGGAGACTGAAGAAAGCTCAACTTGCTCCTCAGATCATGGTGAACTTCTGTTTGTAGTACCATTGAAAGCATCCTTACAAACTGCATCACAGTCTGGTACAACAACTGCACAGTGTGTGAGCAGAAGGCATGACAATAATGAAACGTGGTAATGAAAACTGGCAAACACGTCAATGGGAAACATCAGATGCGAATAAAATCTCCAAAATGTGCATAAAAGTCTGATGTACTCTATTGAGGTGGATAAATTTTGAATTCGATAAGACGATGTGCGCATAAACTACAACGTTAACAAGTTTACCAAATAAATTCCTCAATGGGTGTCAAAAAAGTCACGTGACTTTGCCTCAACAATAATGTGATTGGAAAACTGGCTCAGAAAAGTAAAAATGGTGGAGCGCAAGATGTGGCAGTTTCCCCGCAAGTGTTAATTCTTGTTCTCCTGAACACAGTGTTCTATTTTTTTTTTTAAATTAAATTCGCAATTTAGATGGAAACAAAGTGCCTCTGTCCTCATACTCTGACAATGATGATAAATTGAACCTAACTTAACATAACTACTTTGATTTTTCCAATTCATCATATTCCAGTAAGATGTAGATTATGTGTGTTTGGGGTGGGGGGTAGGGGGGGGCTGGGGGCTCTTATTTAATCTTCACATCAGTCTCAAGACTAACTTCACACTTGTTTCCTTCCACTGTTCAAAAATATGCTGGTAGATGAGTTACCTAAATTGCCCCTAGCTGTGGCTGTGTGTGAGTGTGTGTGTGTGTCACCCAGAGTGAATTCCTGCCTCCTGTTCGGTGTTCCCATGACAGACTACAGGTGACAGGACAGGTATTACACGTTGAGGAAGGAAAATGCTGTGAAAGAGCCAAAAAACTGTCTGCTAAGATGATTTCCTTATGACTTTGAGCTAATGTTTATTATTTGCAGACAGTTTTTTGGCTCTTTCACAGCACTTTCCATCATCAATGTGTCCCCTTTCCGTCAAATGTTTTGCAAACATCATGTCCAGAAAATCCACTTTTGTAAGCCAACATTAAACTTGTTGACAAAAGTGTATAATTCTTTAACGGCACACCTATGTTCCGATATGTCTTTATTTATTTTACTTATTTGGCCCTGTAGTGGCCAAGTGGTATTTTATTAACACCACTCTGGTGTGTTAGTTTAGAGATGTATCTTAGAAGTGGAACGAGTCTTGAGGAGATGTAATGCGAAACTCTCCTGTGTTTGTGTATCTTACTGTACATTAATAACTCAAACACACGATTTCAAAAACATAAATGCAAAAAGCTTTACTGTAGGCTATGTATATATTAGAGGAGGGCTAATACTTTTGCACACAGAGTACACAGAGCACATTTTCTTTGATCTCTTTCGTTTTCAGGTTGATTGAGAAGGATTAAGATGGAAATCACTAATAATAATAATAATCTGTACAGTGGATTCCGAAAGTATTCAGACCCCTTCACTTTTTGCACAATTTATTGTATTATAGAGTTCATTTTAAATGGATTAAATTGACTTTTTGCCATTAATCTACACACAATAATCCGTAATGACAAAGCGAAAAACACGTTTTTGGAAAATGTTTCCAAAGAAAACGGAAATCTCTCATTTAAATAGAGCCCCTAGCTAAATGCTCCAAACTGAACTCAGGTGCATCCTGCTTCCTCTAATTATCTGGAGATGTGTCTAGAACATGACCTTCGGCAAGTTCAACGGATCGGGCGTGATTTAGAAAAAGCACACGCCTGTGTGTTTAAGATCTCATAATTCAGTGTATCAGAACAAAAACCAAGCCATGAAGTCCAAGAAACTTTCCAGAGAGCGCCTCAATCAAACCATGTTGAAACATATGTAGATCTAGTTGAGGGAAGGGAGTGGGGGGTGATTGATGACTAAGGTCATGACCTTGACCCCCAAAAATGTTTTAAAGAGAAGCCTTAACTTAACAGTTGAGCTGGATACAAGTCCTTCTTATCAAATTAAAGACAAACAAAACTCATCAACAAAAGAGAACAGATAACAGAAATGGACTAAAAGAAATGTCAGAACTTAAATAGAGACACTAATGAAGAGGAAACACAAAGCAGGTGAGAATGTTTAAGAGGACATGTGACATGGTCATGTCATCTGTCATAGCCTTCTTTCATCTCAGAAATATTTCTAAAATAAGAAACATATTGTCACTACATGATGCAGAAATACTAGTTGCAATCATGCATTCGTCACCTCTAGATTAGATTACTGTAATGCCATACTGTCTGGATGTTCCAGTAGGAATATAAATAAGCTCCAATTAGTCCAGAATGCAGCTGCTAGAGTCCTAACTAGAACTAGAAGATACGACCATATCACACCGATATTATCAATACTGCACTGGCTTCCAGTAAAATCTCGCATTAATTATAAAATACTCTTATTAACCTATAAAGCACTAAATGGTCTCGCGCCACAATATCTAAGCGACCTTTTGGTTTTATATGATCCGCCACGCCTACTTAGATCAAAAGATGCAGGCTATCTGACGGTACCTCGAGTAGTGAAGGCTACAGCAGGGGGAAGAGCTTTCTCTTATAGGGCCCCACAGTTATGGAACAGTCTTCCTATTAGTGTTTGGGACTCAGACACAGTCTCAGTGTTTAAGTCTAAGCTTAAAACGTATTTGTTTACTCAAGCCTACCCTGACTAGATTCTGTTCTACTTTCTCCCTCTCTCCTTTCGCCGAGCCCCACACGAATTTATGGAGATACTAGAGATCCAGATCCTTTCTGCCTCTGGATGGAGCTCAAATCTTCTTTAATTCCAGACTGCTGGGACTACGGCTGCTCCTAACGCCATACAGACTTCATATAAATCCATAATGAACTTTTTCACAATATCTGTTGTTACCCAGATGAGGATGGGTTCCCTTCTGAGTCGGGTTCCTCTCAAGGTTTCTTCCTCTTAAAACATCTTAGGGAGTTTTTCCTTGCCACCGTCGCCACTCAGTGGCTTGTTCAGTTGGGATAAATTCACACCTTTAATATCTGTATACCGTGCTGATATTTCTGTAAAGCTGCTTTGAGACAATGTCTACTGTAAAAAGCGCTATACAAATAAAATTGAATTGAATTGAATTGAATTGAATCTGTTGTAGCTGGCTGATGGTAGTGTCTGAAACTGGTGCTGATTTGATAAATACTCATGAAATTATTATTCAATTAATTAGATAGTGACACTAATAACAATGCAAATGAGTAGAAAACAAAAATAGTTTCTTTTGCCTCCAACAGTTTGGTATCAGTGAGTCGCAGGATTGATGAAGTTACTGCGAGTAACGGATATGTAACCGAATATTTAATTTACTTCAGTACTGTCTGTTCCTATACTTTTGCTCGCCTAAAAATGGGGTGGTCTGATACAAAAGGTGGCATATGTTATTTTGTTTAACACATCTAAATGTAAACACCAGGAAATAAATAAAAGATGAAATCCTAAACTCTCGTCTCATTTCCATCTTTTGATCTCAAACCCAAATGTCTTCAGTGTAATGCACAAACACATAAACTGTGTTCCAATAGTTTCCGAGGGGATTTTACTTCAGTTTATATGGAAAAATATTTCCTCTATGACTTCCTATGCTTTATACGAAATCATTCAACATTCTCAGAGATAAAATACAGCAGATTTACCAAAACACATCATTAAACTTCATATTTTATAAATAAACAGTGTGAACTGAAACAAGAGTTATGTGGAGCATTAAACACAGACACACACGTTTAGGAGGTTAAAATCACATTAGAGAAAACAACACAGTTGCTTCAACAACATGTCCGAACAGTCGGAAACACCAACTTGTACGAAAGGATGTGATTGGTCAAAGTTAAACTGAGAGGCGGAGTTATGGCTTGTAGCTTTTTTAAACGAGAGATCTACATCTTTGTGTGAATTTCTAGGATTTTCATCAGAGATCAGGTTTGTGTCCTGGATTATTAGAATTGTAATTCATCATGTTAACGTCATTTGAGGCTCGGATTTGCTAATGTCCCAAACAATCTAAGAAAACGATCGATTTGATTTACCGAGAATAAATGACTTAAATCTACATACATGAGATTCTTATAGCTGCTAATTGTTTTGGATTTCTCAGACTAGCTGATATTTTTTACAGAACAATAGGATCAGAGGAAATTGCACATTCATTTCGTGATTGTTTTATGCTTACACACACACATGCACACACACACACACACACACCTGTAATGAATCAGAGCCACAGAGATTTCCACTGAACTTGGGTGTGTGGGACAAGATGTAATGGTATTCATTTTCAATGAATGTTGGAATCGTTTCTGAACATCTTGACCTCCTACCCCAGGGTGAAATGTTTTAAATACCTTTCTGGGTAATAATAGTGCTACTGGTGACGGTTACTTCAATGTTTTATGCAACTTTATGACGGGAACATTTCCTCAGACCGCCCTGTTTCTGGAGCACAAACATGAAATCTAAAGCACTTCAGAATAGTCTCCTCAGCCTGGACCAAAAGATCTGCACAACATTTGAACTCTAAATAGACCACAAGTCAAAACTTAGAGAGAAAAAAACGATTTTAGAATAAAGATGACATGAACACCGCGAAATAACACATGTGCTAAACAAATTATCCATCCATTTTCCATACTGTTTACAAGGCGGGGTACACCCTGGACAGGATGCCAATCCATCGCAGGGCACAATCAGGGCACTACAGACACTTTGGACTTGCCAATCAGCCTACCATGCTGACTGGGGGAGGAAACCAGAGTACCCGGTGGAAACATCCACAGCACAGGGAGAACATGTAAACTCCATACACAGGGGAGTGGCGGGAATCAAACCCCCGACCCTGGAGGTGTGAGGCAAAGTTTAAATCTTCCCAAAGAAAGTGAGCTCCTCTCTGCTCTCTCCTGCTGACTGATTTAACTTTAAATTAAATTTGATGTAAAAACTCCTTTAAATAATATATTTTGATTCAGAAATAAATGTATACATGGACGTATACTTCAATATGGAGCACACATTTGTCTTAGACAAATTTGTCAGCATTAATCCTTACTTTAAAGTAAATATTTTTTATTTTTATAAAAAGTGTTAGTCTTTTGACTGGAAGTGTTTATTATTAAAATATGAAAATATGAATTATGAAAATGTAAATCTTTAACAATCTTCATACTCCAGTGTAATATACAATTATGAATGAAATCTACTGAATAACAGTTTATTTATATTTTTATTTATTTCTAATCTTTATAGGCACTTCATGGAAAAGTGTACGTCTTATATCAAAAATAAATATAAATATCATATACATCTCTGCAACTGGCACGACTTTCTCGTAAACAGCCAGCAGAAGCAAATTTATTAATACTGACTTGGAAAAGCTTCTAATGAATGAAAATGGCACCTAAATATAAAAATAAGCCTTAATTTTATTTATTAGTATTTTTAGTTTTTTTAGTTTGACTCAACCGAACAACTGAATCGATGCAAATTTCTTGTTTATACGTTTGTCAGGACACGCAAACATTTTTAAAACACTGACATTTTATAAATGCGCAGACGTGTAATTGAATGCAAATGTTTGTACATTTACCCGAAGGTTTACCCGAAGGTTTTGTAAAATGGTAAACAGAAATGGAAATTGCAGCTCTAGTTCAAAATTCAGATTCGTAATTCATTTGTAATTCATCAAAAAGAAATGTTTAAACATAAAACGTGGGTGTGTCCTGGAACAAGTCAACAATCCAAAACATGAGAGCAGAAAAAATTCATTTCGCACTGACCCTGTAAGTCCTAGAGAATATACATCTCACATTTAGAAGGGGGGGGGGGGGGGGGGGGGGGGGGGGTTCTGTTCAACTTTTGAACAGATGAACTGATGCTATTTCATGGCTTTTCAACTATTCATTAGTCTAATTTCTTACACATTTCTGGCCACAAGCTTCAGAATCTTGATGGCTGCACTCTGATTGAGTATACAATATATAATACATCCTGTATAAAATACTGCCGAGTGCAAAAGTTTGTGCCCCTTAAGTTTGATGAATGGAAACCGTACATTTTGTTGCCCTGTATTATAATTCATCTACAAACAAAACAGAATTATGAATTGGGAAGTTTTCTGGAACAATCCAAAACAGATTAAAATCAAAGCAGGAAAAAATATTGCAATATTTATCTAACATCACAAACTTTTGAACTGAATTTATTATTATTTTTTAAAATGTTTTTGCACTATTCATCTGATCTATATGCTATTTTTTTAAATGAACGAGCATTTCTTGATCTTCTACTATATATGTTGTCCTAAGGGTGTGCAAACTTTTGCACTGTATATAATCTGGAAAAAAATCTGTGTTTAGAATTTTTTTAATGCGCAATGAAACGCTACGACGAAACGCTATGTTCAACTTTCCTTTTAAATATTCAGGTTTTTGCTTGATTTATTGACTCGTGCTTCTGAATTATTTGTAAATACTCAGGGTGATGGTTCAATAAATATGACATTTAGAGATAATAACTGAATTTACACAGAGGTTTTAAACATTATCCACGAAGCAGTCCAACAGGAAGTCCAACTTGGTGATGCTGTCTTGGTGAATCTGTTGGGGTTTTTTTTTTTTGAATACTTGCCCAGACTTGTGCGTCAAAAAACACAAAATAGATCTTCATGTTCGCTGATGATCGCCGTATCAGGAAATCTAACGCCTGTGATAGTTTCAGAGTGTGAACATGAGGAACGTACGAACCTGACAGCCAATCATATCGCAGAATTTGCAGACAACCATCAAAAAACCAAAAGAGAAGATACTAATAACAACAACAACAACAACAACAACAACAACAACAATGAGAACACAGACACATCCAGAAGAGTGCAGTGGATTTTCCCCAGGGAAGGTCAGAGGAACAGTTCCATCATGGACGTCATGGGGAAGTTCAGGCTGAGAGTTGGGAAAGGCCTCGCATGCAAATTTGAAATGAAAAGGAAACAAACAAACCAGTGGCATGAAGTGGAAACATGGTGGTGGGATATTTCCAGGTCTGGGTGTGTTAGGATTGTATGTATGTATGTGTGTGTGTGTGTGTGTGTGTGTGTGTGTGTGTGTGTGTGTGTGTGCGTGTGTGTGTGTGTGTGTGCTTTAAAGCATGAGGTCAATTCAGAAGTTTTTCAGAAGGAGAAACGAGACTCTGCTCATTCGGTCTCATCATCGCTCCGTGTTCTCCTCTGCTCTCGACTTCGGTGCCTCTGAATGGCTCTCCAGATACGGCACAACATACCGCCTCTGTAACACACACACACACACACACACACACACACACACACACACACACACACACACAATCAGAAACACACGCAAAAAAGTTTTCAAAAATGGGCAAGAATTCACAGATCACAGCTTTTCTCACAATTTATGCAAAAAAATAATAATGCATTTCTATTATTGCAAGTCGACTTAACTGGATTAATGGTGCAAGGAGAGTTCAGATTTGCATAATACTAATTTGGGGAAATTTTATGTAAAAACCACTGTACGTTTTGATTCAGAAATAAAAGAATCTAATTTACACACACACACACACACACACGATTAAAACACAACAGTGGAAATTGAGCTGTTTGATTTATTACCTCAGCCTCATGTACTGCAGGTCATCTTTGGTGACATCATTGAGAACATCGTTTAGTGTGTAATCTTCCGATACAAACTGATCAGAGACACAGTGTGACACCACACACACACACACACACACACACACACACACAAGCAGAGACATAAATCCAGTAATTATGGTGAATATTGGTAAAGTGAAACACTTAAATTTGAATCTCTGTATATTATATTATTACGTCACTGATCTAAACCCCTGACTGAGCTCCTCCTTGGGAAGTAAAGGGTTAAAATCAATTGCATTTTATTTCTTCTGTTCCCACTTGAGCAATAATATATTAGGTTTACTGGGACATCAGGACAGAGAATCAAGCCATTTAAAGAAGGTGTACAGGTGAATGATCTTAAAAATTAAATGTCATATGTTTAAAATAAAGATTATATAGCACAGAGTGTTAATGGATATTCTTCTCCTTATTATTATGCATTTCAGAATCAAATATGAGGGAAAAGAAGACAGGTAAGGAAGTTTAAATCAGCTGTGAGGAGAGGAGGAGCAGGAGAGCAGAGTAACAACACATCTCAGGGTGATATGGAGGACATGGTGTGTCCTAAACAAGCTCCCTGAAAACATGAAACCACGATGTAGAGCGTCACCTTGTCGACGGTCTCTGAATCGGCCCCCTGCTGCTTCAGCCAGTCGCTCAGCTCCTTATCTGCTTCCGGCTCTGCCGTGATGTGGAAGATGGAGGGAGAAGGAGAAGGAGATTCTACCGAGAGGACACCGTTATCTGAAAATCAAGACAGATTCCGACAAAGTGCTTAAACAGATCATCGTCAGAGTTGCTAATTGTTCCTGTTTCCATTAAATTATCTGTTTTAATGCTGTTTTCTTCTTCTTCTTCTCCTTTACTCCCCAAATTTCATCACTTGTCAATTCCCACCACCAGCCAGCTCTCTCCTATCTCTCCTGAGAGTGAAGGAAGGAGAACATGTGCTTCCTCTTCAGGATTAAAACTCTGTACAACAGCGTGATTGCTTTTCTGTCGCACCACTCGAGAGCATTAACGCTGCTTTTTTTGTTTTCGAACATATTCAAGGGAAAGTTCAGCCAAGAATTTTAATTCTGTTATGAATTGCTCTCCCTCATGTCCCATTAGTCTCCCACATGGATTACTTTTATGATGCCTTTATGAACTTTTTCCCTTTATGAAAGTTTTGGTTACTGGACTGTAAATGGAGGGACAGAAATCGCCTAGGTTTCATTAAAAATGTCTTCATTTGTGTTCCGAAGACGAATGAAAGTCTTATGGGTTTGAACGACATAAGGATGAGTAACTGATGAGAGAATGTTCATTTTTGGGTAAACTATTCCTTTGATAATGCAGTATAACACACTCATAGCTGCAGGCTGGTTTTTCAGTCTGAAGAGCTCCAGGTCGTGCGCCCTCTGCTGGAGAGTCTGCCTCAAAACCTGCTGGTACTCCTTCTCCTTCTGCACCAGTTCCTCCAGGAGCCTGGACAGACACGAGGCAAGAAAACGTCATTAAAAAACCTTAAACATTTCGTCTACAATACTGTCCCCTGCAGTTCCTTATACACTCTGATTTGTTCTGGATGACTTTCAATACCACACCAGGGTCAGAGTTGCTGTTATGGAAAATGAATCGACCACCAGAACGACACAGGTGGAGTGTGTACCTGCTCGTCTCCTGTTTGAGGCGCGCGAGCTGTGCTCCGAGAGGATGCTGAGGCCGCAGGGAATCGTGGGAAATGACCGAGCTGAGGGTGCTGACCCCTGAGGTGAGGCCTGTGTCCTCCGGAGCGACGTTCTCGACTGTACCGAAGTCGCCGTCCTCCTCCACGTCCACATCGTCAGCGTCTTTCTCGGCTCCTTCGCTCTCGGACGCCGGGCCAAAGTGAGTCTGCAGCTCTGGAGTAAGATGCAAAGATCCACTTCATCACAGCTGGGTTAGGAGTTTTTTCATTACACACACACACTGACCCTGAGATCACACACTCGTACCTGGAATTAATATCGTGACTGCAGCCTGGACGGCTCGTCTGATGATGTTGTCCATTGCAAACATCCAGTGGGGTTTAATGTGATGGTTCCTCAGAACTTTATTCACCTTAAACACGCACAGTGGACGAACAGAAAGAGGTTAATACATTTATTTTTTTTTTAAATGATGGAGTTTCTATCCTGCAGACAGGACTTAATCCGTGTCTAATCAGCATGTTTTCAGGTACAGGTGCTGATCAATTAGCCATGAGCTTTAGTCTCAGTTTACAAATTAAACCAGAGACACACAGTCCTGCTACCAGAGATCCATAGTGAACAGTGTGAACTCTGCGCTAACACACCCGCTACGCTAACACACCTGCTGCGCTAACACACCTGCTACGGTAACACACCTGCTGCCGGACTAATCATCTTAATCCCGTTCACACTGAGAGACTCAGCGAGATGTAGGGCAATATTAATACTAGATGATTTATTAAAATAACAACACAGTGGGTTTGGATACACAGCTTAGAGGAAGGGGGCGGAGCCACCAGAGGGCGCTGTGGCATCAGTATTGCTGAGAAGGATGATGCGGAGCTCAAACATCAGCATCATGGAAGTAAAATAAGAGTAAAAAAGTTCAGAATAAACATTTAGTTTGTGCTTGTTTGGGAGGAGACCCAGTGAGGTATCAGATATGCTAATCTGTCATGAAATAAAAGAATTAAATAATAACACCAATTATTTTAGAATAAAGTACTAGCAGCCAAAAAATTACAAATTTGTCAGTTTAATGACGTTATTGTTAATCCCAATCCAAATCTCCACTGAATAAATATCAAACAGCTATTTATTTATTTATTTATCTATCTTATTTTTTATGGCATTTACACGTTTTTAAAAACTGTTATGATACTAAAAAAAGGTCTTGAAATCCAAATGTTGAGGAGAATCTGATCATCTGAACAGGTTACACAAATGAAAAAAGAAAATCCTTTCATGGCTTCTTCCACAGCATTCAGGGCAGCGTGAGATACCTGTACACCTGTAAAATTACTGAACACTGACCGAGTCCTGGAAGCCGAACAGAACCAGCTGGATCTGGTTGATGGAGGTGCTGTCGAAGTCCAGGTCCAGTTTGAGCTTGGAGATGGTTGAGGCCATGACGCGGCGCTCGGGAGAACGGATGAAGTCCCGCAGTATGCAGATGATCTGCTTGATGTGATCTACAGACAGCTTCAGCTCCTCCGTGCTGCCCTGAGACCAAAACACACACACACACACACACACACACACACACTTCAGATGTTCCCTTCATTATGGAACAGACCTTCACTACAGAACCCGTAAACATCAGCAGTCACACCTGCACGTGGTTCTCCAGGAGGTTGGACGTGACCTTGTCCTGGTCCTCGTTCAGAACTTTGTAGAGGATTGCTCGTCTCTCGCTGTCTTTCTTCAGCAGGAACAGTCCCGAGTCGCTGTTCTCAGACGAGGCCGGAGAACTTCGGTCCTCTGACGTCGGGCTTTCATCAGGAACGCTTGGACAGAACACACATTTCATTTGCTTGGTACAACCGCACTTCGGTTCTCGACATTCTTAGGGTCTTAGATGGGAACATTATTTTGACACATACACGTGACGTGAGGACAGAGCGTGACGTGAGGACAGAGCGTGACGTGAGGACAGAGTGTGACGTTAACGTTTTGGCGTGAACACGACGTGCTATGTACATTATAAACTTTATTATCTTCTTCTAATAATCATAAACCCATTTGTTTCCCTGCGTGTGTGTTAACGCACTTCACCAGCGAAGACGTTTTATTTTCATTGGTTTCCAGGACACAGGAACGCAGGACTTCGGCGTGTAGCCATGAATTTATGATTTATCTTCCTCACATCACTAATGCTTTAAGATTTGCTTCTAGGCAACCTTTTCATGCGTTTCCATTTTCAGAAGCGTTCCTCTGCAGCCAGGAGACGTGTGTGTGTGTGTGTGTGTGTGTGTGTGTGTGTGTGTGTGCGTGCGTGTGTATGTGTGTGTGCGTGTGTATGCGGGTGTGTGTGTGTGTACAGTACACCTGTGTAAGGGCAGTGTGCTCAGATATTTGTCCCACATTAAGCAGCTGCTGATTTTAAACATAGGAACTTTGATTACAAACATAAAAGCTTGTGCTTGTGCATCTGGACGCGTGACCTCACCTGTTCCATGACGCTTACACACTTAACGAGCGAACACATTAACGAGCCGATGTGATGGTTATGCACACAGGTCTTCTGGATGAGCGCTGCTCAGAGGATGATCAGAGAACAAAGCAGAAAGTGAAGAGTAGTTGTGTGTGTGTGCACAGGTGTGTGTGCACAGGTGTGTGTGTGTGTGTGTAATGACGGATGTGAGCCGCTGGTTATAAAGCCATCAGGTGCGTGAGTTTTTTACGAGTGACCGCAGAGGGCCTGTTATAAAAAACTCATTATCACATTAGTGCCAGATCATGGAACACATCCAACACACACACACACACACACACACACACACACACACACACACACACACACACACACACACACTCTCGCACTTGGCCAGACACCAGCACACACCTGTCCTCTCATTCCTCAGTGGCGATCAAACAGTGTAACCATGGTGCTGTGGAGTGGGCGTGGCTGACCGCTGATGAGGATTTACAGCATCACTCAACACTTCTGCTTCATCAGGCTTTCACACACACACACACACACACACACGCACTGCTGTCTCCCCAGAGCTTCATGTCCCACATGCCTTAGACTCCCAGGTGTGTGTTATTTCACAGTTATGTCCATTTTACACACACACACACTACACACAAACACACACTGTCCTGCTGTGTATTTGCAGAGCCGTGTGTATGTGTCATAAAATAACTGGAAAATGGAAAAAGTGCACCCTGTTCCAGGTAAAGATTCCTTCCTCATTACCTCTGGAGCTCATTTCGTGAATCGTGTTTCTGCAGGAGATGTGAATTCACATCACGTTAACGCGTTCGAACACAAAAACGGATTCTAATTGGTCACAGGTTTAATGTGTTAATGCGCTGGTTCTAATACGTTATGGTTTCTATAGTAATGGCTCATCTCGTTCAGAGGGACGTGTATGGTCGACGATCCATTAGTATTACCGTAATTTTCGGACTATTGAGCGCACCTGAATATAAGCCGCACCCACTAACTTTAAAAAGAAAAAATTTTTGTACATATATAGGCCGCACTCGTCTATAAGCCGCAGGTGTAGATGTTGTAACATGAGATATTTACACAGAAAGATGTTACACAAAGATTTTTTTTTTAACTTTTAATTAAATACGTACCGTAAATGCTTTTTTTTCGAACAGTGCCTGTAACACGGCTGGTTAAAAAATTAAAAAATACAGTTGCCTACCAGGAAAAGTCATTGATCGCTATCTTCATCTTCCTCCTGCGCACTAAAACCACTAAAGTCGCCTTCTTCAGTGTCGGAATTGAACAGCGTCAGAATTACCGGTACTACGTCACACACTTCCTCAGTCTCTCTTTCGTTGTCGCTCTCAATGTCACTTACGTCTCGAGGCAAATTCGCCCTTGAGCTTGTGCTGTCCTCTTCATCACGCAGCAGTCCAGCCTTTCGAAACCCGCTGGTGATGGTAGAGTTTATGACACTGTTCGACGCTGTTAGGATCCACTCGCAGACTGGAGCAAAAGTTGCTCTTCGCATGCTATTTCCTTCTTCGACAGCCAGATCGATCACCTTTAACTTGAAAGCTGCATCATATGCATTTCTTCGTGTGTTTTCCGTGATGAGTGGGTGTGCATGAAGCGCAAAATGACTGATCTGAAGAATTTAGTGTGAGTGCGTTTGATTTAATTTGAACCACTGAATCCACTGTGACCTGTTCGGTAATTTCATTGGTCCGATGTGACGAGGCTAAATGTTTTGGCGGCATGAAGCGCGTTAGCTCGTAAAAATCCATAAATTGGCCGCGTCATTGTTTAAGCCGCAGTTTTCAAAGCGTGTGAAAAAAGTAGCGGCTTATAGTCCGGAAATTATGGTAATAAGGACTTTTTAAAAAATTATGTTGATATTGTGAAATTCTGTTAAAGTAAGGAGATTTACGGTAGAAGTCTCCAGCGTCAGCGCTTTGTAACAGTCAAAGGTAACTACTGTAGTGTTTTATTGACCACTGAAAAGCGCTGACACTGGAGACTCCTTCCGTAAATGTTAAATAAACGTCCCATTACAGAAAACTTTGAGAGGTTTGATAGCTGTTACTATAGAAACGATAACGTATCAGAACGAGCGCATTAATATAAACCTGCGCTACGGTCCGAGCTGCTGTTCTAGAGAACTAATCACCATCTGGCGATCGATCCGGAGGTAAAGCTCACCTGAGGAAGCTGGACGTTGCGGGTTTGATGAGGGTCTCGGAGCCTGAGCGTTTGTTTTTATTGAAGAAGACGTCGTGTTTGGAGTCGCAGTCTGGAGACACGGAGCCCGGCTCGCTGCTGCTGCTCCCGGTGGCTTCGGCCTGCAACTGCACAGGCAGCGACACACTGCGGATATAATCTGATACACACACACACACACACACACACACACACACACAATATATAGATATGCAGATCATTGTATGTGAAATTTAAAGCTGAGCAGCGAGACACAAACGGGCCAAATCATTTCTCACACACACACACACACACACACACACACACACACAGTTTATATAGAGATTATGATGAAAAGCAACAAAGCTAAAAAGGGCACATTCACGTTCACATGTCACATGCACTGTTGATTAGAAGCATGCAGCATGTTGATAGAAATATAAAACGAAGCAGAAACTGCAGAAGGAGACGAACCTTGCCACACTGTTACAGAGCGCAGCGTCAGACGCAGCCACCGACCGGCGCCAGAGACACAGAAAGACATGCAGTTAGCAAAATTCAACCCAACATGATACATGCAGTTCCATCATTAACACGGCTGTGTGCGTGTGTGAGTGTGTGTGTGAGCATGTGTGTGTGTGTGCGTGTGTGTGTGCATTGGAAAGACCGGATTGTTAAAGTATCATGGTTTCGCTCTTAGTCACGGTGTTTAATTTCCTCAAACAGCAGAATAACCTACACTTATTTTTTATTAAAAGTACAAAATGCAATAGTTTTGAGCTACTATCATGTTTGAGATAAACGAGATAAACGAGATACTGTAAGTCAGTCTGGGTAAAGCGTCTGCTAAATGCCATGAATGTAAAAGTTTGTTGTTTATTGGTTTTTACACCACAGTGGGGTTAAACTCTGGATTCTGATTGTTCAGAAGGTGCTGAGTCATTTTCTATACGAATCAGTCCATCCAGGATTTAGCGATTTCGCGATAGCAGAAATGAACGGACGCTCAACATCAATGGATTTAAAAAACATAAAGGTGTGTAATTGCTGAAATGGTGAAATTCAGACACAACACCATGAATCCATCTGCGTGGAACAAAGGAATTACTAATGCAGAGGAAAAATTCCCATTTTCTATTTTTCTCCCACGCAGGATGATCTGAGCCGGTCTAGACAGAGTTTTTAAAGCAGCCCGGGAATTTGTGTGTGTGTGTGTCTCAGACAATGTAGAGAATCTGGAACATTCCACCTCAGGCATTTGGGTGGGGTTTGCCCCGACTCTCTCACAGCTCTGAGTAAGTCCGTGATCGCTGCACTCTCGCGTCTCCTCTTTCATGTACCCGAGGGTTTGAAGGCGATCTTGTTCTTCTTGCCCTTGATGTTGTGGCGTAAGAACTGGTCCTTGAGCAGGTCGCCGGCTGTCGCTCTCTTGCTCGGATCAGGCTCGAAGCAGCGCAGGATGAAGGACTTGGCCTCAGGGGAAAGGGATTCGGGAATCTCGGGGTGGATTTTAAACATTCCGACCTGGAAAATAAATCAGACTGAGATACTGAGATGATGTCGTGACATGAAGGGCTTTGATTATTAATATTTATCATTATAATGCAAAGGCATGAGAATGTGAGGTTTAGGCTTGGTGTTTATGTGATCATTGGTAATGGTAATAAGGGGCGGAGTCAGAAAGAATCACTCGTGATGCTACAATAACCAATCAAATCAGCTCCTCTCGTCAGCATACAAAACGTGTATGTGTAAAATATTTTGTGTGATGTTTGCATGTGACTGTCTATATGTATGTGAACTTCTAGCTTACTTAACCAAAAAAAACAACGACGAATAAACACATAAACAGAAATGCTGGTCCACGGTGCTTACCTTAAACATGGCCGCCTGCGGCTCGCCCAACTCGTGAAACGGAGGTTTTCCAGTCGCCATCTCTATAATGGTGCAGCCGAGAGACCAGATATCAGCCGGCGCGCCGTAACCCCGAGGACCTTTATCAATGATCTCAGGAGCCATGTACTGCAGAGTCCCTAAAAAAACCCAACAAGAACATCGCAAACAAATAGAGAGAACGTGGAATGAAAGCGGGCGGTGAATCCAGTGCAGACCGGCGTGAGGAGAAAGTAAAACAGGAGGGAGGAGAGGAATAAAGTGCACCTGCTCTGTACTCCATCATTCAGTAATTAAACACAAACACGCTCCCGACTGCGAGAGTAATTACTCCTGCAGCACTCCAGTTACACGAGGAGAAAAGCTTCTCACAGGAACGTGATCACGGCCTTCAGTCCGCTTCACCACGCCACATTTCCCTTCATCAGACTTTTCAACAATCCAGCGGAGCGCAAAATATCTTAAACATACTCACATTTAGATTATATTATCTTATATTTAACGACTCACCGGTGAAGGTCTCAGTACAGGGGTTCACTCCGGCCAAACGCTTCGACGTGCCGAAGTCGGAGATCTTTAAAACGCCGCTGTAAGTGTTCACCAAGACGTTATCTCCCTGTGGAGGAAATATATCAATACCAATCAGTAAAATGGTTTAACAGCATGTTAAAGTGTAAAAAACTCTCCTCCTCACTCTCCTGGATGATTAACACAGGTTAAATGTTAACTCCGCCGTATTTACCTTAATATCTCGATGGACAATCTGATTTTCATGCAGGTATCGCAGACCTTCCAGGATCTGACGTGTGTAGAAGATGATGGTGGCTTCTTTTAGAGGACCCCACTTCGACCTGAGTAGCGCTGATAAACTACCTGTGCGTGTGTGTGTGTGTGTGTACACACACATATATAAAAAAAAGTATTAAAAATTGTAGACACAACTTTACCTTCATCAAAAATGCAAGTCGAAATTTGCGTATTGGGTGTAATTGGTCCAAAGCACTGGAGTTTATTTTGTGACATCACAAAGACCGAGCTTATGATTAATCCTTGAGTGTAGACTGAAAGGTTCTAGGTGTTAAGAAGAAAGTAATGAACAATAATTTGTAGTTTAACGCACACTTACCCAGTTATTACACACACACACTCTTAAAAAAAAGCTTCTTGAAGGGTTCTTAAAGTGTTTGTTGGATAATTAAGGTTTCTCACAGTAGCTTCCAAAACAGGGTTCTACTTGGAACCCTTTGGAACCCTTGGAACCCCAACACCTTGTTGTACAGTTCTACATACGGTTCCCTCAGAGAGACAACTGAAGGACCCTTAATGGTTCCAGATCTTCTAAGAGTGTAGGGTTTACCTTCTATTATAAAACCAAATACTGCTAATCTCCATGATTGCAATTGTATCGGCTAGACGCTAGTTCTTTTTCTGAAGTGCATGTACACACTCACACACGTACCCCCGGGAACCTGCTCCATAAAGATCTTGATGTACCCGTCCTCGGAGACGGAGCCCAGGTACTGGACGATGTTCCTGTGTTTGAGGTATTTGTGCAGAGCGATCTCCTCGTGCAGCGGTTGTGAGTACCTGCACACATTACGCTCATCAGCTAACCACACAGAACGGCATCACAACTCTGACCACACGGAGGCGCCGTTCTCACCTGCTGTCCCTCTCGGGGATCTCCTTAATGGCGATGCGCACTTGGTTGCTCAGGTCTCTCCCAGCGTACACCACTCCGTACGTGCCCCGCCCGAGCACCACCCGGTCCCCGTTCTCATTGTAGTCGTACTCGTACTGAAACACACGTGGAGTTCACGTCATGTTTTACTCCACAGCGCTACTCAAGTCAATTCCGACTGGTCAGGATTGGTCTCTAAAAGCCGTCTGATTGGTCCACAACATTTACTTAGTCTAATCATTTAGATCTGTCACTTTCCAGCAAATGAACGTCTCACCTCCAGCGTGTCTCCTTCTCCCTCTCCCTCCAGCTCCACCGCGTTTCCTGAACCGTCTGAGATCAGCTCCTTCACCATGGAGCAGAACCTGCAGAACGTTCTTCACAGCTCAATATCCAACATAACCTTCACGTACAGACAGTTTCAGGCTTCGAGTGTCACAGTTTTTTGACATTTCATAATAAAATGACTAAAACATTATTAAATAATAACATTAAAATAATTAAGATATTTCTAATTATTTATTTAAATGGTTTCATTTCTCATTTCTTTCTTTATACATGTGCACAAGACATTTCATTATGGATATCGGGAACACACTTTATTTAAATTTAAATGCATTCATTTAATATTATATTTATTTCATTAATTGTCTATCTAATTAATAAATAAATCAGTCAATTAAGTATTTTCCTTTATGTTACATATTGCAGAAAAATACATTTCAAAATTAGACTCAGAAACATATTAAATTATTTATTTACTATTATAATTATTCATTTAACACCCTTCCCCCTCCAAAAAAAACAAAAAACAAAAAAAAACTAAACAAACAAAAAAATAAACA